>NC_056743.1:1687237621-1687420121 GCF_019279795.1 Protopterus annectens
AGTTGTTTTGTATCCTGAACACCTAAATGTTACATAAAATAGCATAAGCAACTCAAATGCTACAAAACTAAACCTTAATTTTGGCAAAACAGTGAAATTATGTCCTTTGCACTGGCCATGAGCATGTTTTGTCCTGCACACTCTCACAATTCAAAAAAAATGTCCTTAGGCATTTGTAAAGGTAGCAATCCTAGCTATGTTGCTTCTGAATGTCCATACCTTTTTAAGTCTTTATGGTTACATTCAGAGGTTTAAGGTATTTCACAGTAAAAAAAAAAATCTAGCTTAACTGGGATTTTCTTACAGTTTTTACTGAATGTTTTTTCTGTCAGCCTTTTCACCATTTGGTTTACAAGATACAAAGGGGAAAAAAACATATCTTAATTTTCAAGGTGGAGTTTTGCTTTTCAGGCTACAAAATAGAGGTTAAGTAACAGCAGGGCCAGCCATTGGTCAACTGGTACCCCAGGCAAAAGTGCTCCATAGCGCCCCCCCCCACACCAGCTCTTTCTCTATCCTGGTCTATCTACACCATCCAGATTACTGGAAAAGCACCCCTGCTTGAACAGCGCCCTAGGTGGCCTGTGCCTAAGGCTGGCTATCAATAGCAGTCTACTGTTTCCAGTGGAGGCTGGTAACTTCAAAGCAAGGGGGAGCTGCAGGAAGCAATTAAATAGAAGAGGTCTAATTAGAATAGTGTGAAGCTTTATTCTGACAAGCCAATGAGCTTTACCTGTGATTAAACAACAGACTACCTCAGTACCCACTCATTGCCATGTTATGGACTGTATTCACCTCGGATGACTGTAATTAACATGGCCGGCCTTAGGTAATATGTAGCACTAGACAAAGGAATCAGTGCCCCTGTTGCGCATTGGTCCCTTCTGCACCTCTCCAGTGCTCCTCTCATTTTCCCTCCATACTGCCCACACACAATCCAGATATATTACTGTTCCTTGATTTGTTTCATGCTTTCTTTGATTTTTTAGGTTTTCCTCCATCCTTTAAAACACTCTAATGTGCCAAGATTTAGCTATAATAAGTGTGGTGGAAGTAACTGAATTAAGCTGGAGATCTGGGGCTGCTAAGTACCCAGAAGTCAGAAAGTTTTAGATTATTTGAAATGCCATCTTAGAGGTTTTTAAACAATCTTTTGATTTAGTGATAGCCTGAAATAAAATTGGGAGTAAAGAAAGAAATTCAGACTTACATTTTTCTTTTAAGGAAAATATGTTATATCCAAAGCGTAAGGTTCAAAGCTAACAGAATAGCAGTTCCCAATAAACTGAGATGACAAATTATTTTATAGCTATATAAACTGTATGTGTAAGAAGTGCCTGCCTACCTAAGAGAACAAGATAGTTACCTACTGTGTACCCTTCTGATATTAAACTGGGATGAAAGTAAAAGTATCGATGGCCAATGGCATACAGTTTACAGCTGAGGGTGTGGGAGAGCAGACGAGAGCACACAGATAAAACCTACAGAAACTGGGACTACATACAGAATCCCCAAAGAAGGAATCATAGCCAAAAGCTCAACCATAGAACCAAATCCTCTTAGCTGGCAGTTGTACTTGATATTGCACTGTACCAGTTATCACTTGCTTTCACACATATCCTGTCCAGACCAGCATATATTTATTGTGTACACCACTGATGTTTGTTCATAGGTTCATAGGTTCTTTCAGGGTTAAGGACTGCTAGGGCCCTTCCAAGTCTAGCTATGCACCCCAAACCATTTGAGTATAAAGTATCATTGGACCATGTTAGTGGGGGGGAGGGGTAACTCACTGATTTGTAGAGAGTGTTGGTTTGGATAATACTTTTCTTATTGACAAACTCTGTCTATAAGTGACATGGGGGCTACACTAGGGATACATTTGCAGTTTTCCATCCAATTGTCAGGGTTTCATTTGAATAAAGTTAGGGATGAACTCTGTTTTGCATGAATAAGGAACCTATTCCATAGCATGAGGATCCTATAAGACACATCTGTCTCTCCAGCACTTACTGTTTATATCACAAGTGAAATTCAGAGCCATTGGTCTAGTGTTTCTGATGCGGTTTGTTTTTCACATGTGGAATAGCTCTCTGACATCCAGATAATATCCCACTGAACTGCCACCAAATAATGTGATGTCCCCCTACTATCCTGGGTCATTAACTAAGGAGCTTCAATCCTCACTGCTGACTCCAATGTGAGACTGTTACTTAAACTTAAACAGGAGTAATATTTCACAATTTTCCCCTAATACCACAACAGGAACATGCTCTATAACCTAGGACTGGACTGCTTACTTCTATCTACCCCTAATGTAACTCCTTATTACACACACCAGAGCAATGTGTCCTAGTTTAAGACTTTGGATACACTCACACTTCAATAAATTAAATCTCACACATCCAAACACTTGGAAATCCTGACACAGATTTCCAGCTGTGTCCCTTCCACAAAATAATACAGTAATGCTGCCACTAATCAGAGTGTCTTCATGTCCTTTTAAAGGGGTGTCCAGTTATGAAAATTAAATATTAAAGCAAATGGTAACAGATAACCTAGCAGCCAGGATTTTAGATTGGCCCAGGAAGTTACTAAGGCAAGTACAAGTACTATCAAATCACTAAAAAAAACAATGATAATCAGGCACAATGTAAGTTAATAAAAAATATTTAACAATGAGCAACATGATGAAAAATATAAAACAGTAATTTCCAATAAACAAATATATTTCAATCACCAGGAAAATAAAATCAATACTGTAGGACAGAATTCCAACATTCAGAAAAACTGTAACTGATCTAACTGATTAGTTATAATTTCCTAACTACCTAAAGAACACTGTTCCTGATCTAAACTATATTACTACAACAGGGCAAAGGCAGGCTTAAAGTTCTTGGTGAGTCCTTTTGGGTATCCATTGCACAGTACATCTGTGAATAACTCACAACTGGCTGTTAACTGACAGCTGACTTTTGTAACTGACAACTGACTTCAGCAGGCTCTTTTATAGACTAGCCTAACTGTCACAACTGTTCCGGTTCAAATTTTCATTTCATATTTTGAAAATCAACTAACAGCTGTTTACTAAAGTTCCTTCCTGTCTTTCACCTTCTGATAACATTCTGATGACATCATCTGCAGATCAGCTGAATCTCAGTTTGTCTTTATAATCTTTCTTCACAAACATGCACAGTCAGAAATGGAAAAGGACACTGTTCAAGTCTCTAAACACTCTGTACAAACAGATCACAAATCAACAAGCAAGAACCCATTTACAAAATCACAGCTAGTCATGCTGGGATATAATAGAAATTCCAATGTGAAACTATGTACAAAAACTCAACCACATATGCTAGCACAAATAACAGTGCCTCATTTCTTCACAAGCTCCATCAGAGCTGTGTCTGAGGAAGTCCTGTAAGCCAGGCATAGATCCTCTGTCAGTAGCCTGTAGGAGAATTAATTCAGAGGCACAGCAGCCTTTAGGTGATCTGTATAAGACAGGGTGCTCTTGCCCTGAATTCTCCTGGTGAGAAACCTTTGTGAGCATTTCAACTGTTACAAAGGTCTGGCATGGTACATGCCAAAGAGGGCCTTGCATTTTATGATAGGTCTGATAATGGCTGAGTAGAGTAGTTCTCGAACTTCCGTGGATCTGAATGCCATACCCTTACCTATACGTTGGATGAAATTGAATCATTTTCTTACTATCTTGGCTACATATTGGTCAAATGCCAGATTGCTGTCTACATATGTTCAGAGATCACTTGCTACTGGGTCAGCTCTTAGGGATGTTTTATCAATGGAGTAATTAACTTCTGCTTCGCAAGGGATGGCTTACACCTGTCAGCACTGGGCTTCCGGATATTGGCTCTTGCCAACCCCCATAGTGCCTTTTTTAGGCAAGGCTCAAAAGACAAACCCACCTCCTTAGAAAACAAAAATGGAAAAAAACTAAGGGTAATGCTGCTCAACGCCAGAAGTCTAAATCTCAAGATGCAGGCACTTGATGCACTCCTCAGCATGGAGAACATCGACGTCTGTGCAGTAACTGAAACCTGGTTCAAGGCTCCTGAGAGCACCCCAGCGCTACCAGGCTATACCTCGTACCATGCTTTTCGGCCCCAAAACCCGGGCCGAACCACAAAGGGAGGGGGAGTGTCCATATTCATCAAGGACACCCACACCTCCAGGTTAGTAGCAACACATGAAGCATCAGAGACCATACAGGTGCAACTAACCATAGACAAAACTGCTATACAACTGGTAGCATGTTACAGACCACCCTCCCAATCTCAAGAACCCCACTCAGCCTTCCTGAAGACATTGGAGGATATGAATGTATCACAAAATACCATCATACTGGGAGACTTCAACTACCCAAACATAGATTGGGTACATTATTCTAGCCCTAATACCCTAGCCCAAAGGTTCCTGGAATTCATAAATTCAAATGCACTGGAACAACTAGTCACCTCTCCCACTAGGGGAGATAATATACTAGACCTGATCATCACAAACATGGGGACAAAATGCTCCACACCGGAAGTATACCCCTCACTAGTGAGATCTGACCACAAACTAATCACCCTGGATATACATATCCCACCTCCACCCCCAGCACAAAAGACCACAGTGAAAAACTTCTCAAAAGCAGACTTCACTCTTCTTAAGACTGAGATGGTATCCTTTAAGCCCACTGTGCAAGTGGATACCACATCCCACATGCCGAATCCTTCACAAATGCTTTCTATGGACATCTCCAAGAATGCATGGATCATGCAATCCCAAATAAATCCAAGACCCTCCACCAAAGGAAAGCATCCTGTCTGGTGGACCTCAGCCATTAACAAATTGTATAACAAAAGAAGGAAGCTACTGCACATCAGAGCAAAATCCCATGAAGGGAAGACATCTCTGATCAACATTAACAGAAAACTACGTTCTCTCATAAAAACATCCAAGGCCAACTTTGAGAGAAAAATCGCTAAGGACACTAAAGATAACCACAAAGCCTTCTTCAGCTATGTTAGAAACCTGGGTGGAAACCCTCAGATATGCTCAGAGTTGGTTCACAACAACAAAAAATACACTGAACCCACAGATATTGCCAACATTCTGGCTGACAGGTTCAGTGCAAATTTCTCCCTCCCTCACCCCCAAAAGAAGAAATACTTATCCCAGCTGAATGTAATCTCCCTGTCATCTCAGATGTCCACGTGAGAACCGCCCTAAACAAAGCTAAAACACAGCATCAATGGGACCTGGCGGTATCCCGGGTTGCGTGCTACGTGAACTCAAGAGGAGCTAAACCCACACATAAAAATGCTATTTAACCTTAGCCTTACTTGGGATATGTACCTGAACACTGGCGTACAGCAACAGTGGTCCCACTCCACAAAGGGGTGCCTCTACAGACCCTGGAAACTACCGCCCCATAAGCTTAACCAGCCTGGTCTGCAAAGCTATGGAAAGAATCATTATGGAACTCATAAACAGAGACATAGGGGACCTACAGACACTTGACCCCACCCAGTTCGGCTTTGTAAAGGGCAGATCCTGCCTTTTAAACCTGGTTGACTTTTTGAAACAGTCACTAGAGCCATTGATGAGGGCAAAGCAGTCCATACAGCCTACCTGGACTTGGCTAAGGCCTTGACACAATACCCCACTCAGGCATCATAGATAAGCTCAACAGCTTAAACATAAACCCTTATGTCACTAGATGGGTTGCAAACTGGCTAAAGGACAGAACCCATAAAGTTAAAATCGCTGGAGCAATGTCAGACTCAAAGCCAGTCACAAGTGGTGTCCCACAGGGATCTGTCCTGGGACCCCTCTTGTTCGGCATTTATTTCTCAGATGTTAAAGCAAACATGGGAGGGATGTGGCTGACAAAGTTCGCAGATGACTGCAAACTAGGCGCCATAGTCGATACACCAGTGGACACATACATCCTACAAAAAGGCCTCACAGAAACGGACAACTGGTGCCGGAGTCATGGCCTTAAACTAAATGCCAAAAAATGTATAGTCATCCCCTTTGGGAAAAATAAAGTACCTACAAATTATCACATAGACAGCAACCCACTGAGTATGGAAAAAGTAATCAGAGACCTAGGGACCCAGGTCGACAGCGACCTCTCATTTGACACCCACGTTGCCAAAGTGGTTAGAAAAACATTCTACCTTGCACACCTCATCATGAAGGGATTCACATCCAGATCCAAGGATGTCATTGTACCCCTATACTCCTCCCTCATCAGACCCATGATTGAGTACAATGCCCCACTTGGTATGTACCTCAACCGGCATTTGCAACAGCTGGAGAGACCAGAAAAGTACCTCACCAAGAGGATCAAGGGTCTTCAACATATGTCTTATTCTGCCAGACTAAAAAACTTCAGCTCTATTCAGTAGCATACCGCCTGCTCAGAGGTGATCTCTGCCTGACGTACAAGGCCATGTCCAATCAGGATCTGATGGACATGCTCCACCTCAAAAAATCCAAATCCATCAGGACCACGAGAGCTAAAGACTTAAACCTCGGCACAAGTATGAATAGGACATGCTGGAGGGATAGATTCATAACCCAGAGGCTTCCCATGCTTTGGAACAAGATCCCAGTTCATATTAGGCAGAGCCCCTCACTGACTTTCTTCAAGAGAAATCTTGATGAGTGGATGGGAGATTGTACGTTTACCCCAGGGGTCACATCTGTGTCACTGCTAGACAGGAACACAGTAAACTAATTTTATTATATAAGGGGACCTTCATTGTGTCACTACTAGACAGAGGCACAGTATTCTAAATTTATTCTGTACATTTTTTGTACCATTTCATGGGGTGGCAAAAGCCACATCACTATGGCTAGGCTTACAAATGCCCCAGGGCAGATAGCCTAGTACTATACTATGAAACTATGAAACTATGAAACTTAGGCAGACATTTTCAAAAAAGCCATTGAGTTTTAGGTTATGCCTTTGGCACCAGTTATTTGTCTGTGTTAAACCCTCTTGCAAGACATTGGTGTTTGGGGGATTCTGTAATAGCTCCCAATTTACAGTCATCTATGAACGTTCCAAAGGACTTGAACATTAGCCTTGACTTCCATAATGAAGATTCTAAACAGGAGTATGCCAGCAAGGAGCCCAGGGACACTCCACTGGTGACTGTTCTCCTAGTGGAGGTGTTCTTCCCCATTCTGACTTCTTTGAGCCTTTCTGTCAGTCAGCCAGTAATCTAGCAAGTTATATAGGGGTTTATGGCTAGCTTAGAGAGCTTGCCAACAATAAACAACACACAACTACTGAAAAAAATAAATTAAAAATACAACAAGCAAATAAATAAACCAGAGGAAAGGAGTAATAAAATACTTTAATACTATCCTAGTGCCTTAGCTGACAAGCCTTCAAAGAGATAAAAAACATTACATAAAACCCCACTTTATAGCACCCATAATTAATACTCTAATTAAACTATTCATTAATACACCAATAAAAAAATCACTTGATTTAAATGAATATTTGCCAATTACATTCAAGATTTAAACCTGAAGGTGTTACAGTACCAAACTTTAAAATATATATTGTCTCTTTATAAAGAATTTTCTTTTTCATTTCAGCAATATTACATCCTTCTACTTTCTCTAAAATAGTACCCCTTAAACAGCTACTATCACCCCATGACATAATGTGTAATGAACTTCTACAGGGCTTTCAGTTCTATTATGTTTAATGTCTCTAAGATGCTCCTGTAATCTAACTGTAAAAGACCTCTTAGTTTCTTCAATATAAAAGAGGTCACAGGAGCATATTAGAGAATAAATGACACCCACACTATTACAATTAAAGAATTGCCTTCAAACATAAGCTACATAATTATTTTTATCAAAAAAGGGACTATATGTCTACAAGTAAAACACTTCCCACAAGGAAATTTTTCCAAAAACTGGGTTCTTCCCTTAACTCAATATTTGAAATCTTCGGAACTATGAACAATCATTTCCTTTATGATTCAACTCTTCTTCAAAGAAAGAGAAGGTCTCTTGGACAAAACATCCCTTAAAATTCTATCCTTTAATAAATAGGCCCAATAATATTTATTATACAATGCCTACCCTCAAAACGTGCACGCTGATTGGCCAGCCCAACCAGCGTGCCCGTGGTAAATCCCTCAATATACTAACGGAAAAAGGTCCGGTCGCCCGGACTTTTTCCGTTAGTATAACTACTGTCTCGCTTTGTTAAAAGAGTTTAACATAGCGAGACAGCTTTAAAAAGCAGCGGAGATCTCCGTTGCTTTTTAAAGCTGTCTCGCTATGTTAAACTCTTTAACATAGCGAGATAGTAAAGCAACGGAGATCTTGTGATCTCCGTTGCTTTAAACCTGTCTCGCTATGTTAAATGAGTTTAACATGGCGAGACAACTTTAAAATAAGCAACGGAGATCTCCGTTGCTTATTTTAAAGCTGTCTGTCTATGTTAAACCCATTTAACATAGCGATAGTAAAGCAACGGAGAACTTGCGTTCTCCGTTGCTTTACCAACTCTGATGTACTGCGTAGGCATGCGCAGTACATCAGAACTGCCGCGGAACACCAGAAAAGGTGCGGAAGGGCAGCAAAGAGGCATTATACAATGCCATTATTTAAGAAAAGTAATTATTTATTTTCTTAAATAATGGCATTGTATAATAGCAATAACCCACTTCTGGGTGTGGGTAATGCTGGATTTACCCACGGTTGTCTTTGTTTGGTCCCTCGGGCTTCGCCCTCGGGACCAAACCACGCCAACCGTGGGTAAATCCAGCATTACCCACACCCAGGCGTGGGTTATTGCTATAATAACATCAAATATCGTATCTATTACATTTATATGTAGTGACAAAATACACCTTCTGATCTGTTGTCTGAACATTATTATTAAATATCACTACTTTTCTAGGGCAAAAATTCACACCCCTTTTATTATTACTATGATTTAAATCTTGATTTATACCAAAGATTCAATTTAAAGCTCTTTCAATAACACAAAAACCATAACTCTTATGTAGAAAATAACCACAAGTTTTACCCAGTTCCTCCATCAATATATTTTCTCTATTACAAAGTTGAGATCTACAGGAGTTCACTGCAGGGCAATGAATTTATTAAATGAGATGGATGGCAACTTTTATCATTCAAAAAATAATTGGTATCAGCAAATTTCCTATGCACTCTAGTTTATATATCTTCTCCTATTGTACCTTCCAATTCTACATCCAAAAAAGTCACTTTCTTACCAAACTATAGGCCATTGAATTTAGTACCAAAACCGTTATTTTGCAAACCATTAATAAACTCATTAATCAATATCTGTCCACCTTCACACAAGAAAATAAGGTTGTCAATAAATCTAAAATATTTTATTACATACATTTTGTAAAGATCTAGCCGATATAAATGTTTAATTTCAAATAAACCCATGAAAAGATTTGCGTACATGGGGCAAATGATGTCCCCAAAGCTGCCTCCTTCATTTGATGAAATATTTCACCATTAAATTTGAAAAAAAATATATATTAAACTAAAGTAATATAACAGGTATGCAACAGATGAACCAGGCAGAAGCCAAGAAGAGAAATGCAGCTACTATAGCAACGAGACACAGTCACCAATTCTTCCAGTAAACAAAATTCTCCATAAAGAAAATGCAGGCATCAAGGCAGGAAAAACACAGTCACAAAGTCCTCCAGTAGTAAAAAGCAATCCAGGATATTTATTGTAACAAAAGGTGAGCACTTTCGCATTTAAGCTTCATCAGACCAAATACAAAAAGCTAAAATGCACACCATTTATACACATAGTAATAAAGCACCACCCAATCGTAAAAATACATCAATTAAAAGGCACATCAATTAAAGTTAAACTGTTAAAGCTGAAAGACCACATTACCTGCAGATACTGGACAAAAAAGGATGCAAAAAATATATATATGGAAATAAAAACATATATGTATAATAAGTATAAATATATACATGTGTAAACACACATATAAAAAAAAAAAAAAATATATATATATATATATATATATATACATATGTATATAAAAATATACACTGCTAATGTTCTCATAAGCAACAATAAAAAACAAATAAAAAACAAATAAATAAATGAATAAATAACCACTACTATTTCCTATTTACTTCTGGAGTCTTCTTTTCTTTAATAAGGGCTTAATAGAAGCCCTCTCATTCAGACCTCTCCCTCTATCTGCACGAAGGGTGATAATCCAACAAGTCTCCCTATGTTCTGTGTGTGTAATAATGTCACCTTCCCTAACACTGGGAGAAATAGTCTCAATGACCCTGAAGTTAAATGTATGAGATTCTCCAAGTCCCAATACATGTTTAGAGAGTGCGTTGTGTGTAGAGCCCCTTTTAATGTGGTAAATGAGCTCCCTCATCCTATCACGCAGCACCCTGTTCATCTTACCAATATAGATGGAGCTACAAGCATTGCACTCTGCTAAATAAACCACATGGGGAGTCATGCAATTAGCATGAGCATGAAAAGTGTATTCTCTACAGAGATCTGGATGATGAAAAGTGTCAGAGGTGTTAATAAAGGAACAAAAATTACAGTCACCACATGGCGTGGTAAAGCCAGGAGTAAAAGCCGTGGTACATAAATCACTGTTATGGCAAAGTAGCCTCTTCAAATTTTTCCTGTTCTTAAATCAAAACCTAGGTTTATCACCTACAATCTTACCTATATCATCATCTACCTGTAAAATAGGCCAGTGCAGTGCAAATAAGCTAGTGATATCTCTATGGTCACTAGTATAAAACAGAGGAATCCTAGTTTCACCTAACCCCACTCTAGGTTCATTACCACTAATTGCACTTGCCTCACATACTGGTCCAAAGTACGGACTTGCTGTGTTAAACCTTAACCGATCTATATTAGACCACTGTCTATTAATCTCGCCAAGGCTATACCCCCTGGCTAATAACTTCTTCTCTAAATTGCCCAACTCTTCCACAAAACCATCCATGGTGGGATTTAATCTGGAGGCCCTCATTCCTTGTCCTTTAATCAGGTTCCAAAAAATATAACCGGGGTGCATACTAGACCTAAACAAAAAGGCATTCCTATGGCAGGTCTTACGATGGACACCAGTATTAATAGTATGATCGTGTAATTTCTCAATATAGAGATCTAAAAACTCAATACAAGTAAATGACCAGTTAAATGTAAACTTCAAAAAGCTGGTCAGGCCATTCATGGTCTCATGAAAATCCACTAAATCATCTAATGAGCCTCTCCATAACAAAAATAAATTATCGACGAAACACCGATAGAATAGGACATGCTCCTTAAAGTCCTCAGTAGCAAACAGGATGGTATTCTCCTAATGTGCAAGAAACATATTGGTGTAGCTATTGGCACATGATGTCCCCATAGCTATGCCATGCTTCTGTAAATACATTGCACCATCAAAGATGAAGACATTATTTTCAAGGACAATCTCTAAAAAATAGTAAATAAGATCGACCTGTGCTGAAGTATAATCACCATGAAGCAGAAGATATTCATGTATATACTGGATCCCTAACTCATTAGGAATCATGGTGAACAGGGACTGTACATCAGAGGTTACAAAAATAACATCTTCAACATCAATAATACCTCTAGTACATTCATAGAGGTCTAACAAAAACTGTTTTGAGTCCCTTAACACCACCTGATTCAAATTAATGACTGGTCTCAAAAACTTCTCAACATAAAGTGAAAGTGGCTCTGTGACCCAAACTAAACTAAAATGAGATAACTCAACCACATAGTTCATTAAGGGGCTATCCCCTAAAAGAACATTTCACTGCCTTTATACCTAAATAATGGCTTATATTCATATAGAGGCTTTTAATATCTATGGTAATCCAATAATTCTCAGCTTTCCATCTCACAGGTTGTATTTTCTCCAAAAAATCAAAAGAATCACGTATATGAGTCAAGTTTCATAACTAATTGTAATAAATAATTATGAAGCAATAAACCTATATTATGTAAAAAATAATTGGCAGCTAACATTATTGAGTGACCAGGTGGGGGAGAATAAGCTCTTATGGATTTTTGGTAAACAATAAAATTTAGCCACAGAGCATCCCTGAATAGTGATCCTCCTTTCAATATCATCCCTCGAGAAATATCCTAACTTATAGCCTTTATTTATTAGATCCTGAAAGTCTAATAAGGCCCTTTTGTATTCATAAATTGTTTCTTTCTCATCTATCCTGACTTCTTCGGTCCTGTCTGTGAGCCACATGGCAATCTAGCAAGTTATATAGATATTTATGGCTAGCTTAGAGAGCTTGCCAACAATGCCTGAAGTATTGTATGAAATGCCTAGGCCAGGTCAAGAGATGCAGAATGCACTGTTGTACCCTTGTCATAGTGACCCTGTCAAAGAAGTCTGTCAGATTAAGTAGGTGTGAACTTCCCTTAACAAAACCAAATTGGGATGGGCCCAGTGTTTGTATGTTGCCAACATCCTTGTTTATCATTTATATGATAAGTTATTCCATGGCTTTGCGTATGAGGCTTGTTAGATTGACAGGTATGTAGTTCTTAGGGTCGGTTTTTGGTCCACCTTTGTGGAAGGGAATGATTGATACACTTCTCCATTCACTTCGGACATAGCTTATTCTGTGACTGTAGTTGAAGGGTGCCTCATGTGGTCCTGATTGGTACCTTCTGTTTACCCTTCTGCTTTTAAACTGGGATGAAAGTAAAAGCACAAATGGCCACTGGCATGCACTCTTTCATTACAGCCAAGTGATGTCTACAGGCATTTCTGCAGTTACATCCTGTTGATGCCTCTAGGTGTCAAATGTTTTTTGTATATATTTGCATTAATAATCCCAAAACTATTCAACAAACAAGTTATTTGAAGATTTCTTCCAAAGGCTTACACAATGATGAACACAGCTGTATTGATATTAGACTTTTGTCTAGAGCAGATAAAGAGATATGGATTATTATTTGTAGGCTATTTATTAATATTGTAATAATGTTCATATTTCTTTAAATATCTCTGTAATCAATTCACACAGAGCAAACTGCCTAGCCTCATATGAAAGCTCACAGATGCACAAAGAAAATGCTGATGTCAGTATGCATGTTGCTTGAATAGCTACTGAAGTATTGTAAGCTGGTTATATAACATTACATGACTCATATACATTGTGGTTATTATGGCTTATAAAATCCAGTTAAAGATAGAGAATTTCATGAATGCAACCATTATAAAGGTTACTTTGTGCTGAACTGTTTGCTTTTCACATACTGGTTAGTATCAGATCCAGTATGTCTGATCCTCTAGTTGGTGTCTGCACTATCTGTTCCAGGGGGTTGTGCTAATAAACTCCCAGAAGCAGACTTTGAGGCAGTGTAAGGTTCCCAGTCTATAGAGGGGTAGTTAAAGTCACCAATGAAAAGGGTGTTTGGTTGAATTCTGACCACCTCTAGGGGCATGTAATATGACCTGCAGCTTGCCATTATATGATGAAGGACCTTACATTGTTACTTGCACATGGATGAGTTCCATGGTATCATAGTTTTTAAGCAACCGGGTGGTATGCTTGTTACTAATGTAGATCCAGGCACCGTCAACTTTGGCTCACATCTCTGCTGTTGTTGATCTAAATGTGTGTAATATTATGCTGTTTAACAGGTTTAGGACCTAATCCTAACTTTATAGGGAAATGTTGCTGTTTAAGTATTTCCTACTACACAGACAGTGCTAATCACCAGCGCAGTGGTGCAGCGGTTGCATTGTCACCTCACAGCAAGAGGTTCTCTGGTTTGATTCTCGGCTGGAGTGCCTTCTGTGCAGAGTCTACATGTCCTTTCTACATTTGTGTAGGTTTTCCCCGGGTACTACTCCAGTTTCCTCCCACGTTACAAAGACATACATCTGGAGCATTTCTCACTGGATCTCCTCAGAAAATTGGCTTCGTTCCAAGTTGGACTTTCCTGGTAAACAAATGTTAAATAAAAATAAATAATCACCTCTGCACAGTGGGCAGCTCTATGCATACTTGCCTGAATTATACCAGGGAAAACAAAAGCTTGAAAATCAGCTCCTCAACTGCTTATCGAATTATATGCAAAATATTTACTTCAGAATGGCCTATGAACGAGTTTGTCATCACTAAATCTGGAATGTTGGGTTTAACATGACTCAAATAAAGGTCAGCCCTTTATCCCTCCTATTCATACTATGCAGTATTTCACTTATCATATCTCTGATGGTAAAACATGCTCTTATATGCAGGTGATATGGCCATCTGGAAAACTGGTAATTTTCCACCAGCTATCTACTAGGAACTGAACATCACCATATCAAAATGTTTGGGGCTTGTAAAAACCTTGATCTAGATTTATTTTGAGCAAAACAAAAAAAATTGTTATTTAGAAATCAAAAGCATCTTAGCAAGCATAAAGTTGAGCAGGTGATTCCAGGGCCCAACTGGAACTCTTTATTTATATCAAGGGCAAACAAAGGGTAATGCCTCTACCTCTCCATTTTGGAAGCTGGATGGATGTCTTTTGACATAAAAATAATCTTACTCATCAGCACTTTGACCTGCAATCTAATAAAGACACACTACTACAAGTGCTTGTACCAGGTGAATATCAGAACGATCATCCATTGTTATTATATTCCACATTGCTGTCTCTCAAAAGAGTTAATTTTCAACAATGGACAAAAGACGTGCAGCTCCCTTGCTTTACACAATTTACAAGCTATCCAATCTGTCTGGCTCCACCAGCAAATTAAAGTTGTTTCAGAAGACAGATAAATGTACCTGAATAAGAGCAATTACATAGTTTAATTGTCTGTGCATTATTGCTGTACATTGCAGAGTTGCATTTGGTGGACATCAGTGTGAACCAAATTAAAAACATTATATACTTTTAACTTTACATGTTTAGTCTAATGCTGTTTGTGTAAATAGCTTTCTTTGTTTTGTACTTGTAAATTCATTTTTATAGTATTTGCTACAATTTTCAACATTCCTATCCATGCTATCAAGAACTGCCTTAGCTTTATGACTTATATATTCCTCTTCTACTAGCTTTTTTGAAGTCACATTTTCCAGGTAGCCAAAGTGAGCCATAATCCTCAAGGGGTACATATTTTTATGATATACCTTTTGTTCCATTTCAGACTTGATGTGTAATGATATGACTGCAGATCTATGTCTGCCAATGAACATTTTGTGCATTTCCCAATATTTATGTCAGGGCTAAACCTCACGATCTTAACCACGGGCTGTAGTACTGTCAAAAAAAATTCTCCTGCGGGATATGTTAAAACCTGCAATATAGCAGCTCTGCTAACTGAACCCACATTTCTTCTTTCACAGTTAAGACTCAGTCACTCTGCACCATGGAGTTGGCTTTAATTTTTTATTTTTGTGCTGATAGTGATCTGGCCTTTGACCAGTCAGTGCCCACCACATTTAGGAGGTAATGTTAAATAGCACAACGTATAAGTAAGGGCATTGCATCCAGGTCCAGGGAGGCTATGGTCACTCTGTATTCGGTCCTTATTAGACCAATCATTCAGTACAATGTCCATTTGGTATGCACCTGCAAAGGTACACGCTTCAATTTGAATGCCCATAGACATTCCTTACCCAAAGAATCAGTGGAGTCCAACACATGAATTATGGCGACCCCCTTAGATCTGTCTGTATTTTCATGTAGACTGCTAATAGGTCACCTCTACCTAGCCTTTAAGGCCTCTTCAGACCCTGTATTGATAAAGCTGGTTCATATTTTCAAAAACAGTAGTAGCATAAACACATGCTCTAATGATTTTAACCTTTCCAGTGATCTAAACACCACATGCTGGAGACAGATACATCACACAGAGGCTTCCACTGCTCTGCAACAGGATTCCCATCCATGTAGAACAAAGTTCTTTCTTGACTGAATTCAAAAACAATCTGGACAAATAGATGGTAAACCAAAAATGTTTCGCTTTGGTGACACCCATGTCTCTGCTGGACAGAGGATGCTGATGTGCTACAAAACTGTAACTTGACTATTTCTTATCTATAAGATGCATTCTGCTTGGCCAGACTTAAAAAAAGGTTTAGGGCTTTTAGTCTGATATCTTTCTATGTTTCTGTGTTTTAGCTAACAGAGGTTGTCTTCTTTAAATTTGTGATGCTGGATTTGCCATGACTCCAATGAAGGTCAGTCTTTTACAATCTCATTTTCATATTATACATTATCTCACTTATCATATGTGACTGAAAAAGTGCACTTTTTTCAGTTCATCTACCTTTTAAATAAATAATATTAATAAATAATAAATGACAATATGGACAACTTCACCCAAATCACTCTTTCTCCTGTTCAGCTTAATTTCCATATGAGAGCTAAAGGGATCAGAAGTAGCAAACATTTTTATCTTCTCTTAATGATGGAGCCAGCAAAGCAGATATATCATTCTTCACAGCATAAAACTGGATCTTTTCCCTTACACAGGCCATTAACCCCTCGTACCTTACAGAAGAAAGTTAGTCAAATCTATGGTGGTGTTTTGCATCCCATTAATGTTGCACAATGCTTTGCCTACAGTGCACTCGACACTTCCAAGACTTTCGACGGACCTTGGGCATACTTTATTGCTTTGATAGCAAGACAGTCAGTGACCCTAGGTTGACACGCATGAATTTGAGTAATGTCTTCCTACTGCAGACATAAAAATACAGGGAAAAGTGCATTACTTAACATACTTCAGCTCTTTTCCCTATTTCAGACCAACTATTTGCCATGACTGCAGAATTTATTTTAAGCCGATTGCTATTGCATCGCAATGTATGTCATTTCTTTTTTCAGTACTGCTCAGAACACTTGCATAAAACCAGCAGGCAAGACAGCCTCAGGTAGAGTTTGTTTTCCTTCTCACATGACAATGCAGTTTACCAAACCTCAAAATAGATAACTGCAGATTAGAAAGCCAAAAATACTTCAGATTTTTACTCTTGCAATATAAATCCTAGGAAAGTATAAGCAAAAAATGATATAATAACAATAACAATATTGCTTGCGTTTGTATTTTTATTGCATTAAAATACACTGTACCTAAACATTAATTAATAAAAAACATGTCAATGTAAATATAATCTTCTATAACTCAAACTAATTAAACTCTTGTGAAGTCAAACATTATTCCTTCTGTTCAGGCATGTGCCAGCAATACCTTTCTTTTCAAGTTTTACTGTGTCAGTGTACCTGGAATGCTGTGCTTGTTAGCATTTTGTCAAGTTATTTTCAGAATTCTCTGAAATCTAGCAAAACATAAGCACTCATACCCTACTATGATTGCAGTATCATACTAAAGTTTGTAGTAATACATTTTCAGATGTCCAGGCACACATTCACTGCTGTAGTATTAACTGTTAAGTGACATTTGTCCATTTATTTATTAATTTGATTAAGCATATTAACCCAAGTTTTTCTATTCACGAGTGACTTGGGATTGTCTTTTTCAGTAGAGTGGATTACTTAGTAAAGGAATAAATCCCAGGTTCATAGGAAGTTTTTTTTTAAAGTTCATAGTGATAACCCTCTGTTCTGGCCGTGGTGGTGCAGCGGTTAGCGTTGTTGCCTCACAGCAAGAGGCTCTCCGGTTTGAATCTTGGCTGGAGTGCCTTCTGTGTGGAGTCTGCATGTCCTCCTGCGGTCAACTGAACGTTAAAAGACATGCAGGTAGATGTGTGTATGCTTTCTCTTTAGGTTGGGCATTGGGCTTACAACTTGACACCATAAAAATTCACAGCCAATCATAAGTGGATCGGTGATCTGCTGTAGCGACCCCTAAATAGGAAAAGCCAAAATACTTTTTTTAGTGAGAAACCTCTGTACTCTGCTGCCAGCCAAAATGAAAATAGTTTTGATGCAAAGAGCAAATCCAACCTTGTTTCACAGCATGATGCAGTATTCTTATATATCTGGTGAATATCCCTATTAACATCCACGCTTTAGTGCTTATCCCAAGTGCACTTAATCTCAGGATCAAGTCCCCATTTATAGCTATAGGTGATTGGTATGTAAACAATTGTTGGATCCATGAAGCTGGAATTCCATTTTGTGGTCTAAGTTACCTGTAATGTTAAAAAAAATTATCTTCTTAATAATTGCCTACTGGCCCAACTAGCTAAAACCCTTTAAAAATAACCTTAGTAGTGTATCACTCTCACAGAGATAACTACACAGGCTGAGACTGGTAGGTTCCCAGATGCCTTTTAAATCACCTGATACAATGAGAGCTCTTGTTTACAAAGTATAAGTGAATTTTATTTTTATTAAAAAAATCTCAGTTGCTCATTGAAAATGGCTAACCAGATTTACATCTAGATCCCCTTTATAAGGACAGTGGGATGTCTAGTCCTGTCTGACAATGATCATTCAGTGATACCCTGTGTGACAGTGGCCAAGGCTCAATGAAAGTCTGCACTTGAAATAAAGAAACTTGCAATTTTTTTCAATATCTTTATTTAGATTTTTTTTTAAATTTTTTTAAATTTCAATATCACAGTTACAGACATCATCAACCATGTGATGAATATTTTACAGACAATCTTTACAAAAACACATCACAAAAGCAAACAGTACAAAAAACTATGTAGTCTTGATAAGATGGACAGCTGCATGGGTTACAAATAGGCCATGGCAAGTAACATACAGCAACTGAACAGGTGAAATTCGAGTTTGCTGCCAGGGTGCCCCTCATGGCCCTGTCCTAGGAACATGCATGTTTATATTAAATCCTTTAGATCTATCTTTTTCTTCTAAAGCATTCTGCAGTCTGTATGCAGATGACTTGAAATTGGGTAAACTGATTACATGTGTTATAGACAGGACATGTCTGCAAAATAACTTGACTAAATTGACCATTTGGCCACAGGAGAATAATATGCCAATAAACACTTCAAAAAATAAGCATATGAGATTTGGGAGACAAACGTTGAAAGGTGAATAGTTAATTTAGCAGACAGTGATTGAAACTGTAGATTAATTTATGGACCTGGGTGTATGGTTAGATCCAGCTTTGAATGTTTTCTAATCACTTCAACTGATTGGTTATTGATAGTTATAGAACTATAGGGTGTATAAAAAGACTTATAAAATCTATGAAATCAGAAATGATGAAGCCATTATGTATTAGTTACATAAGACCCAAACTTGAGTATGGAATAACAATATGGAAACCTTCTAAGAAAACAAGCATGAGTAAACTGGAAAGAGTACAGCAGAAATATACCAAGGGCATCCATGAATATGAAAACTTAAGTTATAATGAAAGACTAAAATATCTGAACGTGTACCCTGTCTCATATATTTAACTGGCTACTTTATTTAGGGTAGAGAGCATTTAAACAACTACCACTGGGAATGTTTGGGATTATCAGAAAGTAGTAATCATCAGACAACCTATGTAGAAGATTGTATAGTAATGAGGTAGTTCTCTGAGAGTGCAGCTGATGCATAGACTAAACTACCAAATTACATAAAAGCAATCACTAGTTTAGATATTTTTAAGAACAGCCTGGACACTTATTATGGGAACAACTGTTTGGTATATTGGTAGACTAGAAGACCATTAATATCTGTGCCTGAAATATCTGTATGCATTTATGTATGTATGTATGTATGTACAGCTAAATGCATATGCATGTATTTGAGATACATATCTAGCCACATTGTGTTAAATGAGGTATAATTAAAGAAACACTGGATTCCTTTAATTGGTGCTTTGCAGAAGCTCTACTGCTTCTCATAACTCTTGCTGCTCTATTAGTTATTCAATAGAAATAAATTGTGAATCAGTTTCAAAAAAATGTATTGTGCCTAGGCAGGATAGGTTCTACCATTTTAGTCCAACAACATGTTAAATATTGCACTTTTGTTTTCACTAAATCTAAGCAAAAACTGACATCTTACATATGTGTTAGCATTTTCTTATATTTATGTTTGCTAATGAAAAAATCAGTTGCTTCATTCTGTTACTGGCACTATACAAACTGTATCATCAACTGCAAATATTAGCCAGAACACGTACAGCCATGGGTCTTGGCTGGCAGTTACCAGTGTCACCATTGCACACCAGAATGCTTACTGGTACTGAGTACCAGTTAGAGAGAGGGAGAAAGGAGAATAAATGTTTAGCATGACTGGATAGTCTTTAATTGTTGGCCTTAACAGAAGACTGGGACAGTAATTCTAATGGCAGTGGAGCTATATCATCATGTAAGATGGCAAAAAGTACTTGTTAATATGAACATACAAATATCGATATTACCAAGATTTCATCTGTGACACACAGAGGATTGGCAATTTAAAACAAGATGCAAGGAAATCATTTTTTAGGAAGAGGATATTACAGTCCTGGAATGCATTGTCAGAGATTACAATAGAATGTAGGTCAAGAAAAAAGGTCTCAGGATGCTTATCAAGACTGCACCAATACCTATTTGCTCTAATTTATTGATATGTGTTTTGTGTATGATTAACAGGCTGAAGTTAAATCTATATAAATTATATCACAGTACAATTTTTCATTCATACTCTATAGAAATATTTCTGAAACTGAGTTGCATATTAAGGGTACCTGTGTAGACACTAAAGACAAATATGATGCTGCTGGCTTATTTAAGCTGTTTTGTAATACTATAGGCAGTCAGGACTAATGTACATAAGGATTCAGAAGAGGTAGAAATATGAAAGGAGATGTCATGCCAGAACATGTTTAAAGTCCTATAAAAATCTGGTCTGTTATGACATTTCAAAATACAAGTGATTGAAATAATAGGATTGCTTTGTTTGTTGAATACTGTGACTTACCTGTCTGAATATTAACTTAAAATCAAATGATTAAAAGCCTTCTGCCTAAAAAAATTATTAAATTATTATATACATTTAAAAGATACATGAATTAGTACATGGTAGGATTAAATTCCATGTATGCTTCGCGTGAAGTCTATACGGAGTTCACATGTTTATGTGGTGAGCAGCAGCAGCAGTGATTACATATTCATGCCATGCACTGAGTTTGAACATAAACAAGTGCAGTTTCCTGGCTGACAACAGTTTTGCTGGCCAGGAAGGCATGTAAAGCAACATGGATAGCAAACTTGTTTACCTAAGAGCAAACTAGGTTAGCGGGATTGTGCGGAATGCCATGATAATCAGGGTTTATCATATAGCAATGTATATGGTCCAAACACAGTACAGGATAGTGTATACAGTGCAGAGTATTGTGGAATCCCATTCCAGGCATTCTGTACAAAAGTTGTGTATATGATCTGTAAGGGTTCATGGACTGCCATTTAAAACAAGCAGTCTGGGCAAGTGTGTGCACTAGGGACACAGATGAATTATAGGAATGAACACAGGGAAAGAAGGCAGAAAAAACATTGTATTGTATGACAGATGTGGGCATGTAAATGGAAGATAGTTATAGCAAAAACACTGATCACATATCGAAATGGTACAGTATAAACTGCACAGTGCAATTGTATATTATGTGACTGTCGGACAAGGTGACATAACAATGGAGAAGATGTCTTTTTGACATAAGCATCCTGACATAAGCAATGTAGAGGACATCTATTGGGGATGCTATATACAATCAGGGTTGGGTGCATATTGGGAAGCTCTGCAAACTGATTTGGATGAACATGACTGTAATGTCAGCAGATGTCTCCAGGAAGTGGGGCGGAGTTACAAGCTCACAAACAGCAGTAAAAAAAGCACACACAGTCATGGACAATATCAGAATAATACCACCAGTAATTCCATGTTTCTGATACAACATATGTGATTCTAAGTGATCATAGATGGTTCTGCATGAACACACTTGTGCAACTGTTGTGACATGTCAGCAATCTATGAGGTTAATCAAGCACACTGTCCTGACACTGTAATATCTGGTGGAGGTGTTAGGAGGGAAACTGCTATACCTGTATGTGACATTATGATCAATGCACACACACACACACACACACACACACACACACACACACACACACACACACACACACACATATATATATATATATGTATATGGCACAGTCTACGCTGTCACAAATGTAACCCATGCCATCAATGCTGCAATGTTGTCAAACAGCTATGTATTTACTGTGTGCATCATCACTGGAACAGATATCACACACCCATCTGGTATAACACCTTGATGGGGTTCACACAATCAGATAGTAATGTTTATGTAACAAAAAGAATACCTAGGTATGGCCAATATGATGTACACTTCAGTTACACATCACTGGAAGATGTATAAGGAGGTACATGAAGAACGGTGCAGTGTACTCGATTATTAGTGTGATGAAGGCTGTGAAATATGGAGGCATTGTGGTCTTTGATGTGGATGTCCTGCACATACTCAGTAGTTGTTTTACATACAATGGAGTAGTCACCACTGTGGCCACATGCTTGTGGACATTCCACATACCACTTATTCCAGGCCACAGATCACATAACAATTGGTCTGCTTATAAGGTGTGATGTCTACATTATCTTTGGGTTGTGGCGTTTTCATAACATAACAAATCCCCTCATGTTTTTGTTTCATCTCATGTGTTGTCATGGCTGTGGCAGAAAGTTTTGGTATGTATTGATACTGTGTGTACTATACTAATATCACAGTTGGAGTCAATTATTGCCCACAATCTGTAGTCCTCCAGACAGCAGTATGGACACAGGATGTGTATGTCATTCTTGGCATCTTTGACTTAAATAATGGACAGAAAAAGGGCCTAGCAGACAGCCCTAATGTAAGGACCTGATCTCTGGACCCAAGATATAGGTCACGTCACACATTTCAACATATTTAGATGCCACATATGTGATCCACTGATTTGCCCACTTGGTGATATAGGTGTTTATGGCCACATCTGACAATACTGAGTAAATACCTGACCGTGGATTTGTGTCAAATGCCTTGGTCTGGTCAAGTTCCACAGGATGGTAGTGTTGTCATCATGCATGCTGTCAATGACCTCATTGAGTACATCTAACTGATATAACAGACATGGATGTAGCATTAACAACTCACACATGTCTTTTGCACACAGCCAGAGTATTACTAGTGTCCATTTCGAAAAGGTCTATAATGACATGTTGGTCTACCTCACAGATCAGGAGAGTCAGGATGTGTCTATACATGCATGCATAAGGTGCTGCCCCCCTAACTCGGATAGATGCATGTTGATTTACACCCTTCTATGGGAAAATAGTCTGTCTGGAGGGTGTGTTGAAGTGTGGATCCAACTGGGACAAGTAGGTACATGTTTTTACTCATGCTATAGGAAATCTGTGATGGCGCAACAGCCCACTGGTTCTGTGTAATAGACTTGGATGAAGGTAAGGCAGTGTATACTGCCTATCTTGACCTGGCCTGTGGTTTGGACACAATCCCCCTCTCAGGTATTATTGAGAAACTCTCCCAGCTGGGGGTTAACCCTTAAATCACTAAATGGTTAACCAAATAGCTCACTGACAGAACACATATTGTGAAAGTTGGTGAATCAACCTCTACCAATGGAGCTTTCACCATTTGTGTACCCCAGGGATCTGTGCTGGGCCCTTTACTGTTTGGAATCTATTTCTCAACAGTCCAGGTTAAAGTATATGGCCTTCAGCTTAGCAAATTTGCTGATTCTTGCATATTGGGTGCAATCATTGTATCCACCAATTATGTTAACATACTACAGGAGGGGCTAACATAGACAAATGATTGGTGCCAAAGCCACAAAGTTTATACATGAATGCAAAAATGGCTTCATTATTTTGGCCTTCTGCAAAGTGGAATTCCCTGCTAATTACAACATTGACAACACTCCCCCTCTGCTGTAACCCAATGGTGCAAGACCTGAGAATGCATGTAGATAGTAATCAGAATGTCGACCACCAAGTGCCCACAGTGGTATGTAAAGGCTACTTTGTGCACCTCACAAGTCAGGCCATCTTATCCAAATTTGAGGATGATATAACAGCACTGTACTAGAACCTCATGAGAACACTTGTGTCTTTTGGCTTTTCCTGGTTAAGGGGTCGTCACAGCAGAACTCTGGTCTGCTAATGATTGGCAGTAGAGTTTTACGTGCTGGCTTGCCGGGCCTAATGCACAACCTTCAACAAAGGAATGCCCGTTCACGCATGTTGCCACACAGAAGACGCTATAACTGAGAATCAAACGGGCAACATCTAACTGTGAGGTGACAATGCTACTGCAGCACCACCACCACAGTCTATGCTCCCTTTTGCATGTACTCATCAGACACCTGCAGCAGCTGCAGAGACCACATGGGTTTCTCATCAAGAAATTATAACACCTTTAAACTATGTCATTGTGCATGTGGATAGACTGAAAGCCCTGTCACTGTAATCTGTATAGCATTGAATGAGGTGACATGTGCTTGACCTGCAGGCCAGTCTCTGACTCTTCCCTGATGGCTATAGCTGATGATATCAACAGTCTGGTGAGTGGAAGATGGTAATAGCAGTATCCCACATGCTCTCTCTAATGTCAAATAAGTGCACACACATACACACACACACATACACACACACACACACACACACACACACACACACACACACACACACACACACACACACACACACACACACAAACACACACACTCCAGTTGACTGTAGTGAGAAAGGAACACCTACCTATTTACACAGAGTGCAGAACTCTGTATTTAAGGCAAGCACCACAGCTCAAGTCTAACTTAGAGATTGTCATGTAACAGTTTATAGGTGATAACATCGGTAGTGCCTGGTGAGGAGAAAATGGTAACAGCAGTGTCCCACTTGCTGGTGTAAAATGGTCTCTCTAATGTTAATCAAGTGTAGAAACACTCACACACATCCAAGTTGACTGCACTGAGAACAGAACCCACACATATTTCAATAGACAAACTAGAGAACTCTGTATTTAAGGCAAGCACCACAACTTAAGATCAACTTGAAGAGTGATAAACAGTTATAGGTGATGACATTAGCAGTGTCTGGTGAGGAGAAAATGGTAATGGCAGTGTCCCATGTGCTGTTGTAAAATGCTCCCTCTAATGTCAAGCAAGTGCACAAACACACACACACACACACACACACACACACACACACACACGCATACACACACACACACACACACACACACACACACACACACACACACACACACACACACATCAGTTGACTGCAGAGAGAACAGAACCCTTACCTAAGTACACTAACTAGCAAACTCTGTTTTTAAGGTAAGCACCACAGCTCAAGTCTGACATAGAGAGTGTCAGACAACAGTTTATATGTGATGACATCAGCAGCATCTGGTGAGGAGAACATGTGGTTGTAAAATGTTTGCTATAATGTTAAGCGAGTACACTAACACACACACACACCCCGGCGGACTACAGAACCCTTACTTAAGTACACTGACTAGAAAACTCTGTATTTAAGGCAAGTGTTACAGGAATGGTGAGGGACACAAAAGGCTGGGAGACACTGTGAAGATATGTGAAGGCTGCCAGCCTAGTTAGATAGAATTTTGTAGATAATTCTATGTCATTGTAAATATGAATATATTCTGCAGGTTTGCCCTCTTAAATGTAAGAAAACTGTGTTAAATGTTGAACTTCACAAAAATTTAACTACAGTGCACTCAACTGGAAGAAAGCTGTTAAGTCAAGCACTGTATTACTGTTTGATCTCAAAGCTTCAAGACATAATGTCTGGACTGAGGAATTCCTTCTCTTGTTTTGAGACCAGAGTCAATTGCTAGATTTTACATATATACTGCCTTTTATTGCTGTGGGTGCCTGGCATCTGCAAGATCAAATATATGTTAAACTCTGAGTTTCTGTTAGCCTGGGAACCATAGACGAATTATGTAATCTAAAATGAGTCAGCAGTGATGCATTATTTAAAGACTTTCTCAGAGCGAGAGAGAATAAGAGCATTTTGGATTTTGTCTGAAGAACATCACTCACCAGTACCCTGCCTTTGCTGTATATGTAAGTTTATTTAGAACTGTGACTGCTCTTAGAGTTAGATAGGAATTTAGTCAAATTTAGTCTAGCTGTTTTCTATATTTGTGTCAGACTATTCTACAGTATTATTTTAAACATTTTCCTGTGATTTCTGAACTCTTGACTAGCACTGTGTTGAACTGAGAAGATTTGACTTGTGTTTTTATTATTTATTATTAAAATTTTTAAACCTTTCAACTTTGGCTGTTTTATGTAGAGATAATTTAAGATCTAAAGGACAATGCATGCATATAGTGATGCTGTACAAGGTCACTCCAATAAGCCTTGATGTCTGTCCACTTACTATTTGGATAATAATATGGCACAGTATAATTGGACACCCTTTGGGAAGGGCCTTAGAGTAGCTGATAAGTAGGGGCCCTGGTGGCAGTGATTTCTACCTTATAGTCTGGAGAGAAGGGGACATAGCTGGAGAACCTGTGCCAGCCTTCCCTAGGAGTGTCTATGTGTTTGTGTATAACTCATATCTCAAAGTGTGTGTGTGTCAGCTAATTGGGCAGGGACACAAACCACTGGTTGAACAGAGAGAGTGCTAGGAGGACTTAGTTTGGGACCCTGGCTAATGACTCCATTCTATAGCTGTGTCATTGGGAAGTCTTATTGGGGATCTGGAGATAAAGAGAGAAACCAGCCCCAGACTGTCTGTGATCACTGTGTGCTCTTATGGGAAATTGTAGTTTACGGTGTGTGTATTTGGTATCCTTACCAATGTGGACACCCCTCACTGGTGTTGGTGGTGAGGATTGATTGCACCTTGATTACTGGGCCAGAGCACATGCATCACATATTAATTCGGTGGCAGTGGTGGGATATCCACACCACATATTCATTGTTTGACAATTGGCTTGTAGTGGTGCGGATAATGAATTCCTGTAGCTTGTGTACAGTGATCACTGAAGGTTTTTTTTGTACTCTAAATTAGCCATGCAGTGAATATTCAGAGTTCAGATCACAACTGTTTTATTTCTTTTGTTAGCTTAGTTAGTCAGGGAGAGCAGGCAAGCATGTCTGCAGAGGACTATGGCAAGCTGACAAGGAGCCAGTTAGCTAAGATGTGCCAGGCTAAGGCACTGGTGCATGGAAACCAAACGAAGACAGACATGATTGTAGCGTTGGTCACAGCTGCATCAGAAAACAGCAATCAGGAGGGCGATCACACTGGATGTGAAGATGTACAACACTCAGAGAATGGACAGCTCAACCTTTCTGCAGAGGACTTAAAAATCCATGTGGAGTTAAAGAGACTTGAGTTGGAGGCCAGGCACTTGGAAACAGAAGCAGCAGAGAGACTGAGACATCTACAGGCTGAGGAGAAGGGGAAACTGCTGCACCTGGAAGCTGAGGAGAAGGATAGGCAGAGGTAGCACGAAAAGGAAATGCTGACTCTTAACTAGAGTCATGGAGGTAATTGGGAAGTGAGTAACCAGACCACAGAAGCATAAAAGGTTAGTAAATTTCTACCACAGTTTACAGAGGGGGATAATTTTGATAGTTTCATTCATATGTTTGAAAGGGTATGTAAACAGTATGAGGTTGACCAAACGCTCTGGGTACAGTTCCTGACCTCCTTACTCCACGGTAAAGCTGTAAATGTACTTTCCAAACTGTCAGATGATAATTTGCTAAATTATATGCTGTTAAGAATTGTCTGTTAGAATTATTTAAGCTAATACCTGAAACTTATAGGAAAAAGTTTTGTGAGCATAGACGAAAGGCAGAAAAGTGTGTGTGCATATGTTGCTGATCTGAGCACTTATTTTCATAGGTGGGTGAGTGGATGGCAGGTCCCCACTTCTGAAGGGCTGGCATACCTTTTGGTTAGGGAACAAGCCCATAGCACTTTGCCTGAGGACACGAGGATCCAGTTAGCTGATAGACAATGTGTTACTTCATATGAGTTGGGGAAGAAGGGAGACCTAAACCTAGCATGCATGGTATCCCTGCACAGGAAAGGGACCCCCAGTACTGCTCATGGGTCTAAAGGAACCCATGGTGGGCAGCACAGACTGCCCCAACAGAATCTGCCAGTAGTAGTGGAAGCCACTAGTCCAGGTATATGTCCAAGACCTAGGGTTAAATGTTTTGAATGTAACTAGTGGGGCCATGTGACATATAGATGTCCATGGAGGCAAGGTGGGGAACAAAAGGTGAGAGTGCCAGCAAGTGGGAAAGACAACATTTCAATAATAGGTTGTCTCAAGAAAACAAGGGTCCCAAACTAACATTCAGCAGATGTCCTGATTGGGAAGGAGTTGGATGAGGCAGTACCATGTGCTTATGCTATTAAACGCAGTCAGGCTAGGAGACACGCATGTGAGTCTGGTAGCCTGGAGGAGACTCAGACAGACAGCATACTTGCAGTCAGGACTGCTGAGGTGGTTACTTCAGGGAGGGAGCTACTCTGTAGTAGTGAGGTGAGCCACAGCTGCTTGTGGGTACTGATGTTCACTTGGACAGATTGACTGCAAAGGCAGAGGTGAGTAGTAGTACCCAGGCTGACAGTGAGGCAACACTGTCAGAGGATACCAGACTTCCTGTGGAAGGGGAGCTGGAATTGGTTACAAAGAGAGAGCTGAGACAGGCTCAGCTCTCAGACCCTACATTACAAGGCCTGAGGCAGGTAGCTAGTGAGGCACCTGATTCTCAAGGGAAGGAGGGATCTGTATACTGGGACAAAGGGTTACTGTATATAGAGTGGACCCTGGAGGAGGGATAGAATGTGAGAGGATACAGCAATTGGTAGTGCCTACAGCCTACCATCTGTTGCTTCTTGCCATAGCCCATGATATTCCGTTTGCAGGTCACAAGGGCATAAAACTTGCAAAGAGACATATTATGCAGCACTTCTATTGGCCTGAAATTTCCAGAGATGTAACAGGGTACTGCAGGATCTGTGAGCAGTGCCAAAAAGTAGGCAAGGCAGGAGACAGGGTGGGAGCTCCTTTGATGCCTTTGCCTGTGATTGAGGAGCCATTTCAGAGGGTAGCTATGGATATTGTGGAGCCTCTGAGTACCCCAAGTTCCACAGGGAAAAAGTATAGTCTAGTGGTAGTAGATTATGCTACAAGATACCTGGAGGCAGTGACTTTTTCCTCCATTGAGGCAAAGAAGGTGGCAAATGCTTTGTTAGAAATTTTCAGCAGGGTAGGTTTCCCAAAGGAAATACTGACTGTCAGAGGTGCCAATTTCATGTCAGACCTGCTGGCTTGTCTGTGGAAGTCCTGTGAGGTGAAGCACCTGAAGACCAACCCCTACAATCCCAGAATAATGGTCTTGTTGAGAGGTTAAACTCTACAATCAAGTCCATGCTACGGGCATTTGCAGACCAGTTTAAGAGGGAGTGGAACAAATATTTACCCCATCTGTTGTTTGCTTACAGAGAGGTTCCCCAGGAATCCACAGCTTTTTTACCCTTTGAGTTGCTGTATGGGAATAGGGTGAGGGGATCTCTAGATTTAATTCAAGATGAGGGGGAAGGTGAGTGTGAATCTCACAAGGAGTCTGTTGTGGCATATGTCCTAAACCTCAGGACAAGGCTCAGGGGAACTAATGGGTTTGACCCAGGAGAACCTGGCAGAAGCCCAGCAGCAGAAAAAGGTCTGATATGACAGGAATGCTTGATCTAGAGAGTATGCTGTAGGGCAGCAGGTAATGGTTCTCATTCCTGTCAGATGCAACAAGCTGCAAGCAGCCTGGGAGGGACCCTACAAGGTGGTAAGCAATGTAAGTGATGTTAACTACCTGGTAGATCTGCAAGGCAGGAGGCAGGGGTACAAACTGTACCAGGTTAACTTTCTGAAACCTTTACATGATAGGGAGTCCCTTGTGCTGAGTATTTGGAGTGGATTGCAGGAGAAGTCTGAAGGAGATCTGGTGACTGATCTCCTCAGTGAGGCTTGGACTGACACCTTAGTTGAAGGGGTAGCAATATTCCAGCAACTATCTCCTACCCAGGTTCGAGAAATCTGAGCAGTGTTACAGGTGTTTGGGGACATGTTCACTAGGAAACCAGGGTACACCCACCTGGTGCAGCACCAGGTGGATGCAGGACCCCAAAGTCCTGTTAGGCAGGCCCCTTAAAGGGTGCCTGAGAGAGTCAAACAGACTGTGAGGGAGGAGATACAGGAGATGTTGGAACTAGGGGTAATTCAAGAGTCCAACAGTCCCTAGGCCTCCCCAGTGGTGCTGGTGCCAAAAAAGGATGATAGCACCAGGTTCTGTGTGGACTACAGGAAATGAAATAGTCACACAGAGTCAGATGCTTACCCATGTCGAGGACAGATGAGGACCTAGAGCAGTTGGTCAGGGCTAAGTATCTTATCACCATTGATCTTACCAAGGGTTAACGGCAGATGCCTTTGACACCCAATGCTAGACAGAGGTCAGCCTTTGTGACTTTTTTTGGCTTGTATGAGTTTACAGTGATGCCCTTTGGGATGAGCAATGCCCCAGCAACTTTCCAGGGGCTGGTAGATCATATCCTAGCAGGAGCAGGAGGGTTTACTCTTCCTTACCTATATGATATTGCCATCTACAGCCATTCCTGGCAAGAGCACCTTCAGTATGTCAGGGAGGTGCTCGGCAGAATACAGAGGGCAGGGTTGATCATTAAGCCCAGCAAATGTCGGGTGGGTATGGCAGATGCCTTCTACCTGGTACATAGAGTGGGGGGTGGTAAGATCAGGCCAGAACCTGCCAAAGTGGAAGCCATTCAGGCATGACCTGCACCTGTTACCAAAAAGCAGATGAGGGCATTCTTAGGGGCAGCAGGGTACTACAGAAAGTTCGTACCCAGTTATAGTATCATAGCTGCTCCCCCACAGACCTGACAAGGAAGAAAAGGCCAGATAAGGTAGTGTGGACCCCAGTATGTGAGCATGCATTCCAGAAGCTTAAAGAAGCTTTGGAAGTACCCCTGTGTAAGCCAGTCCAGATTACAGCAATGCATTTGTTGTGCAGGTGGATGCTTCAAACCATGGGGTGGGGGTTGTATTTAGCCAGATTTCTTCTGAGGGAGAAGAGCACCCAGTGGTTTATTCCAGTCCTAGGCTCCAACCCAGGGAGGAATGCTATGCATCTGTAGAAAAGGAATGTCTAGCAATAGTGTGGGCTCTGCAGAAACCTCAGCCTTATCTGTATGGATGAAAATTCACTGTAGTTACAGATCACAATCCCCTAATATGGTTACACCAAGCCAGCCAGAAAAATGCAAAGTTGCTAAGATGGGACCTAGGGCTGCAAGCATATTAGATATGTCAGTGTAGCACTGCAGTGGGTTTAGCAATGCCAACGCAGATGGGCTCTCAAGACAGGGAATGTGGTAAGCTATACTCCGATAGACCTAACCCTCTCAATCAACGTTTCTCAAGGGTCACTTGAAAAACTAGCTTGAGTTCTCCAGGGGGAATATATGTGAAGATATGTGAAGGCTGCCAGCCTAGCAAGATAAAATTTTGAAAATAATTCTATGTCATTGTCAATATGAATATAATCCACAGGCTTGTCCTCTTGAATGTAAGAAAACTGTTAAATGTTGAACTTCACAAAAATGTAACCATGGTGCACTTTGCTGGAAGAAAGCTGATAAGTCAAGCATTGTATGACTGTTTGATCTCAAAGCTTGGAGATATAATGTCTGGACTGAGGAATTCATTCTATTCTTTTGAGACCAGTTAATTGCTAGATTTTACATATATAATGCCTTTTATTACTGTGGGTTCCTGGCAGCTGCAAGATCAAGCATATGTTAAACTCTGAGTTTTTTGTTAGCCTGTGAACCAGAGAAGAATGATATAATCTAAAATGAGTCAGCAGTGATGCATTATTTTTAAGACTTTCTCAGAGAGAGAGAGAGAAAATCAGAGCATTTTGGATTTTGTCTGAAGAACCTCACTCATCAGTACACTGCCTTTGCTCTATATGTAAGTTTATTTAGAACTGGGAGTGCTCAGAGTTAGATAGGAACGTAGTCAGATTTAGTTTAGCAGTTTTCTATATTTATGTCAGGCTATTCTACAGTATTATTTTAAGCATTTTCCTGTGATTTATGAACTCTTGACTAGCATTGTGTCGAATTGAGAAGATTTGTTTTGTGTTTTTATATTTATTATTAAATATTTTTAAACCTTTCAACAGTGGCTGTTTTGTTTAGAGATAATTTAAACTCTAGAGTACGCTGCATGTATATAGTGATTCTGTACACGGCCACTCCAATAAGCCCTGCTTTTCGTCCACTTACTATATGGATAATAATATTGCACAGTATAATTGGACACCCTTTGGGAAGGGCCTTAGAGTAGCTGATAATTAGGGGTCCTGGTGCCAGTTATTTATACCTTATAGTCTGGAGAGAAGGGGGAATAGCTGGAAAGCCTATGCCAGCCTTCCCCAGGAGTGTCTGTGTGTTTGTATATAACTCATATTTCAAAGTTTGTGTGTGTCAGCTACTTGGGCAGGGACATGAAGCACTGGTTGGATAGAATGCTAGGAGGACTTGGCTAGGGACCCTGGCTAAGGACTCCATTCTATAGCTGTGCCAGTGGGGAGTCTTATTGGGGAACTGGAGAGAAAGGGAGAAATCAGCCCCAGACTGATTGTGATCTCTGTGTGCTCTTAAGGGAAATTGTACTTTACTGTGTGTGTATTTGTTATCCCTCCCAATCTGGACACCCCTCAGTGGTGCTAGTGGTGAGGATTGAGGCACCTTGATTACTGAGCCAGTGAATGGGCATCACAGACACCATGATGGGAGTGATAAAGGGGACAATGCAAACCCATGTCCATAAAATATGGGACAGTGAGAATATAGTCCTCATCTGCAAGACTGTCATTATTATCCCGTTACTCCACTGGCTGCTGCAGTGCTTGACATCTTCTCCTTCTATGGACCACGCGGGAGAGCAGCCTCTCCATCCAGTGCAAGAGTATATGTTGTGCACGACCCTACACATCAACCCTGCCATTTTCTGGTGGGTGTTGAAATCCCCACCTCCACCAGTACTCCCAGAGGGTATCAAAGCACCAGTTGCCAGGGTAGTACTATCTGAGGGCAGAGATAGTGCAAGAGCAGCAGAGATAATACTGCCAGATTAGATCCCAAATGTTCTAGGCATCAGTGCCAGAGTTGGTGGAGCGAAGTAGGATGAGCCACTTGGGCTGGCCTACTTCGCTGTGCAGTGAAGCATTTAGTGATTTGTTACAGATGGATGACATGGAGACATTTTGACAACACATAGTAGAAAATAAAAAAAAAAGAGATGGGTTGGGTTGAGAGAAAAAAAAAGAGAAAATCCATACCATCATACAATGCATTATCACAATAATACTACCATTGTATCTGAAGTTTTACATTTAAGTATACTTTCTAGCAATGATAAACATAATTATGAATTGCTCAAAGTAATCCTTGCAATGTGCAGATATTGCATATATGCTTGGTCCAGTTATACAGATTACAGTTAACAGCAGGGAAGTTATGCCACTTGTATACATTTTAATTTATGTAATATTATTAAAGGATTGCAGTATTATATACTTGTTACTCATGGTACTTAAACCCACAACCTCTGACTACAGTGTTACACTTGACTTAAAGCTGGTTTCTGCTACAGTCTTATGCATGCATACTTGCTTTCATAGTTAGGATATGCATGCTTACTTTGCTAATACTGTATAGAAAACAAAAACATTTTTCTTTACATTTTAAAACTACAATAATACTTCTAATGTGCTGCATACATGCCACTTGCCTCTCTCAGTTTCTCTAGATGATCAGCATGGGCTTGCCTAATTGCAGCTATTTCAGAATTAGCTGAAAAGAAAAGAACAGAAGTCTATTATGCATACCAATCTTGCCTACATTTAGCGTTCTATGTATTATAAATTCTCTTTATTAGCATACTTACACAACTGTAGGATGTTGCTAGTTTGAAACTCATCCAACCACTGGCTGAGTGCATCCCTCTTGTACTTTTTTTATGTCGTTGAAGTGGAGCCTACATTGTTCTGCAGTGTAAGGGATGCTAGACACGGCCTTGGTCAGGCTATTCCAAGCCTTAAACTTATAAATGGAGCCAGAGTAGTTTCCCTGCAGAAACCTTTGGCTGTGGCACTTTATCAGGAGTCCAGTAAATATTCTGGACTCCTGAATTCCCTACCTCTGCACCCTAAATTGGACACCTTCCCCCTAACACCAGACATGTCTAATGCCAAAGTAGCGCAATAGCAAATACTGATTTCCTGCCAATTCCTGTTATCATGTTTACAGGTAGTTTGCAAATCCAAACTGATTCCAACCAAGTTTGAAAGATGTTAAGTGGGAGCAAGAGTGCCAAACAGAGAGGAAGGCAATTTTTGAAACTGGAACATTAATCTGACGCTTGACATTAGCTTGAGGGGTGTCTGCTGATGTAAGTGTTAGGCGATTTAACTTTGTTAAAATGCACTGCGGGCATAAATTTCATGACCTAACACATTTGTTTGTCATTATACACTGCTAAAATTGATTTTTATAGTGTGGAATTTAAACCTATGCATAAGAGACCAAACATTTTCTTCCACATCGGTGATTTTCTATCTTTGCTACAGAAGTATTTCTCAGACATAGTCATGAATCATTTATAAATACAGATGACAGATTGAGGTGTTAACCATGTGTTTGATCTGACAAGGTCCTTGTATATACATTCATTTGTGTATGTGTCTTACTTAAGTGTGAAGTCCAGATAGCTGAATTATACTTAAAGGAACATAGTAGACAGTACACCCTCAGCCGTATATTTGAACCTTCAAAACACAGTAAGGGTGTCTTACCCATCATACATACAATTCATACAGCTCCACTATTTATAATTATGTATAAATTGCTATAAGTGATATTTAATATAATGAGAAATGGAACAATAGTAAACATTTCTGGACTTTCCTGTATTAGAATGCAAGACCATGAGTATGGCAGTCCTACACTTACACCTGTTGCCACAGGAATATTGAAATAACACTTGGATATTTTCCTGTTCATCACTATAAAATAAACTGTAACAACAGTAACATATTTTAATATTTCTATGTTATTTATTTAGAGTTGGTGTTTTTTAAGATCTATATTCATTATTTTACTCTATATATATATATATATATATATATATATATATATATATATATATATATATATATATTGCTTCAGCACTCATTAGCACTTTATCAGACACTCACATCAGTTTTGTATTTGCTCTTTTAAATATGCTACTTCATTTATTTGGTTACAGGTTGGGGTTGTAGATGTGGCACAAGCTGAAATGGGTGACTGCCTCCACTTTGTTGCCGATTCAATGGATTCGATGAATGACACTTTGGAAAGGGTGGTGTCTGTGATGGAACATCTGCTGTGAGGGGGACGTCATCCACATGCGTGTAGGTCAAACACATCATCTGATGTTGGCCAACATGGCTGTGCCCAGTCATGCTACCATACTGAGACTACTTCCACTGCTCCATCAGTGATTGAGGTGTCCACAACCAGACCTGGCAGTCAGTGGGGTCATGGTCCTGGGCATCTCCGTGAGCAGAGTTCATCCAGCAGACATCAGTCACATTCAGGTATCAGCATTGAATCTGATTGTGGTTGTGGACATGCCAGTGCAACTCCAGGCAGAGCCAGTTCTCATGGTCAGGTATACAATGATAAACTGCCACTTCTGCCATGCATGGCTCATACCTGTCCAACATACCAAGATGTAGAGCTAGCACAGGGCTTGGCTGTTTTCTTGCAGACACTCACACACCAATTTCACTTGGAGAGCCCATACAGACGTACATATACAACAGTTACATGGTTCAGCCATGAGGCTTAAAGCTCATTCTGTCTCACTGGACATTTGTTGTTACTTTATCCAACTGTCTGCCTGTTTCTATTTCTTACTTATATGCACTCACTTACCTTTTGTGTCAGCCTAGGCTTTCTGCTATCCCCCAACAACACCCTTTGCAAGTGATGATAACTGTGTCATATCCTTCTTCTCTATCATTTGGATTCAATGATACATAAACTTTGTGTCTGATGCTCAGGGTGCATAGCTGACTTAGTGCTTAGTATGTCTGTGATTGTGATGTTTTGCTAACTGTACGTTTGACATATTTTGGTTTTACAAAGTTAGACAGTTGCTAGAATGAAAACAGTTTTTTGCATCAGTATTTTTAAGAATCTTCTGAAGGTTGGGAAGTCTGAAACTGAAATGTGTCCCATTTCTTTATATCTTCTCTATATAATGATTTCCAGTACAAAAGTATGAGGCCAAACATAGGACATTTGGTGACCATTAGTACTTTTGAGAGCTATGTATGTGTGAATCTTTGATTTCTGAGGCCTATTACTTGATAGAGGACACATGCATTCACATACATCTCTGCTGTCGCATGTTAAAGCCACTGCTGTACAAATCACCCACATTTAACTTACTTTACATAACAACATGCAAGGTCATGCCATTTATTTGTATTATTACACAATTCTGTTTTAACACTCCACGTTCAACACTTACCTTGTAAATCAAGCAGTTGCTATAGTTTTAGTTCAGGGCTGAGTCTGTCTGATGCTAGGAGTACACATCCATTACGTGGGTAGGTAAAGATATGTGAGCATTGCCTGGCATCACTGCTACTATACGTATGTGCATAGGGTGAAGGTTTAATCCCTTAGGTGGTGAGTGTGCTATGCTTTGCCTCTTAGCCAATATGAGGGCATATTGAGCACACCTATATTTGCCTACAGCCACAACAGCTGCTGGTTCCCCCTCTGAGTCCTCACCTGCCTGTCGCTGAGGTGAGCTTGCCATTGGTGGTGGGATGTGTGCCCCTTTTCCTTTCTCATTCTACTGAAGTTGTTTTCTAAGAATGATGTTGTAAAACATGGCACAGATGGTGATTTCAGTACATGTACATGGATTGTACTGCAGGGCTCCCCTTGATGTATCTAGGCAGCAAAACCATGAGTTCAGCAGCCCAAACACATGCTCTATGATATTTCTGTTTTGAGCGTGTGCCTCATTATGGCATTCTTCAATAGGTAAATGTATATTTCTGATGGGCATCATCAGCCATGATTCCAATGCATAACCTGCATCCCCCAGAAATGACCATGTGGGATATCACCCCCAGTGAACATCTGATACAGCTGGGAGGTGTGTCAGATATGTGACTTGATATAACTGCCTGGGTTGCCAGACACATATTCAAGATGATTCCCTTGGCATTACACATGACTTGGCAGTTAATGGAGTGGAAACTCTTTCTATTTATGTGGAGCCTTCCCTGTTCCCTGGGTGGTACCTTCATTTCTATATGTGTGCAATCTATGGCACCCAATACTTCAGAGTAGTGTGCTACAGGATAGAACTCCTGAATATTTGTGCCCCTGTCATCAGGAGTACAGGACAAATATATGTGCTTACTGGCAAGTTGGAGCATAGCATTCAGGAATTGATGGAGGATCCTGGATGCTGATGCCTGTGACACCCTCAGCATATCCCCTGTTGGTCTCTGAAAGGCATCTGTAGCTAAAATTCTAAGTGCTACACATACCTTTCTCTCCATAAGTACTGGTTTCCCTTTGATTTGCTCTGGTTTTGCGTTGAGGATGACAGAGGTTGCAGAATTCCTGTAGGCATCTGTATCTACCCTGTAGTGGTCTACAATTTCCACCTCATGCAGACTGTGATAAGTTACCTGCAGTCTGAAAACTCTTCTCCTTCTTGGCAATGGTCTATTAGTAGCAGCTGCAGGATAGACTTCAGCCTATTACACATGCAGATGAATTAAAGCAACAGCAGCCCCTAACATTCTTTCTGTGTAGACTACTTTCTGTGGCTATATTCCAATAGTTTTTAGAATTCACAGGGAAAACCCGCACTGAGTCTACATGGTTGCTTTATAGCTTGTTGAATAGCTCCTCCAGCCTGGATTGGTTGATTATTATTCAACTCAGCTACTTATGCTGTAATTACCATGCTGTGGTGTTTACAGTGGCTTCCTTACTCTACACACTATGTAGGGCTGTTTAATGAATACAAAATAGTGTGCATTTGTGGGCATAACATAGCACAATGCTCACACAGTATTAATGGACCATATAGGGTTTATGAAATCTGGATGATAAACTATAGACTAAATTAACACAAACTTAGTACTTTAAAAGTCAACAGCTTACTGTAATAATGTAAGACTGACCTCATAAATTATCTATACGAGTAAGTATTGTGATGTCCCCTTGCCAGGCCAGTAATCAATGAGCCTGAATTCTCACCAGTAAAACTGGAGAGGGACATTCCTTTACAATAGAAATGGATACACTCATAATTTCCAGATTCAGACCTCTCTGCATCAAGCACAACTTACAAGCACACAGTGACATACTCAGCCTGGGGTTTGAGTGTCTCTATCAGTCTCTCCTCAGGTCCCCAATAAAGCTCACCACTGGCATTGTGAAACCAGTGCTTTGTGTCCCTGCCCCAAGTAGCTGACACACACACTCATTGAGATTTAATCTTCAGATGTATACACATACCTGGGAAAGGCTGGCACAGATTATCTGCTCTACCAACTTTGCCCAGATTATAAAGTGGATTTACTGCCATCAGTCAGTTACTATAAGGCTCTTAAAAGGGTATCCAATTATGCTGATTGAAGTTAATATTAATACAAATGGTAATGTTAACCAAACAGCAAGGCTTTTTAGGAGTGGCCAGAGTTATCACCAAACAAATATTTGCAAATACTCTCAAAGCTTAAGTATTTTCTAAAAAGGACCAGGCACAATTAAAAGTTTAAATATATTTAATAATAAAAATAATAATAAAAGAACAAGAAAAAAGAAAATATCTATTTACAGTAAACACCAGAGTTTCAGTCATAGGGAATATTAAAAATAACACTGGTGGAAAGTTTCACACAGAAATAAAAAAAACAGTATTTAGCTAGCCTCACTATCTATTCCTCATTGACTAAAATAATTAGTGTTCCTACTTAATGAATAGGGCTAAGCAAGATGGATGAGTGGTTGTTGTTGTTAGATCCAAGACAGAATACAGAATGCTGATGAGACTTCTGTCGCCTCTAATATTAAAACATTATTTCTGTACAAAATTACATCACATACATCTGGTCATCTGACCCTGTTTCCTGCACTATCCCCCATCATTAGAAGATACCAGGGTTTACCACCTATGTGCTGCAATACACACAGATAGAGCTTTGCTCAGATGTGGTGCAGCTCCTGGAAGTCATAAAACCATAAAAGCACTTCACTCTTCCTATATTAGCTGCAACCTGTCCTCTAGCACAGAAATTGCATCTCTGGCTTCAACATCTTTATGGCTTAATCCATAAAGTAATTTAATTTCAAGAATATGTTGCAAAGTCAGGTGGATTAAGATTTACCTTCCAGTATATACTGTTACAATGTATACATTTAAACAGTTACAATAATGCATGTACATATCTTTTCCTTTCAGCAGGGCCACCGTTGATACATTTTAACACAAGCAGGCCTAACAAATACATTTTCAGCAACAGCAGCTGTACAAATCAGTTTGATATACAAATTACATATAATTATTTACAAAATTCCAGCTAATTGTGCTGACATATGCTACAAATCCACTGCTCTATTTCTCCTGGCATGGCTGGCAGTACCTCCTTTCATCACACATATATTTATTGACTTATTTCCTTCTCCCATTATTTATATAACATTCTACAGCAAAACATTAAGGATGCTATGTAAAGAAGGATGTTATATTGAGAAAAAGTGACAAGTAAAAACTTGATGTTTTGTTTCTTTCTTTCACCAAAGTATCATGAAGAGGGAAGTTTTTTTTATTGGAAGAGTTACCATTTCTAATGTTTTCCAGAATGTTTCCTCATTTTCATAGTATGTCTTCCTATAAGAAAGGCAGCCTTATGGAAGAAGCAAAACATTTAGCCTTTTGAACTGTATTAAAAATTGTCTCTCCAGTACAGGAGAAGAGTTTGAGTCTTGTAGGAAATAAGTTTTGATATATTTTGAGAATTTTAATCACTGGCTAGAATTCATTCCCCATTTTCAAGGTTTTAGTTGTATAATCATTGTTAAATCTTATACTTTTCTCACCCATTTTAATGGAGCTTTGAATCAAGCAGCTTGTAAAACAAGTTCATTATCTAAAAAGGAGATAACCCTCACCACCATGGATCTCATAGAAGCCTTACGTTTGGTGGGGATATGTTTTCTGATTGACCAATAAGCTCTTTCAATTTCAGCAAAAGAGTATTGTTAACATAACAGTTGAGACACCCAAGAGGTAGGAAAAGAGACCATATTTTCTCCCTCTGATTTTTTCAGGAACTCCAAAAATTCTTACATTACACCTCCTTTCTCTATTTTCTAGAGCTTCAGTTTTGCTTAGCAGCAAGTCGTTTTGCTTCAACAAAAAAATATGTCTGAATTTCTACTTCTTTGACTCTTCCATCCAGGTAATTTAATGCTGTTTACCTTTCTTTTATGTTAAAACTTATTGAAATTCTTTTTTTTTTTTTTGAAGTTATTTGTCCTGAGGAATTTCTAGATGAGTTTATTTGTAAGTTTCAGAACAAAAATTATGAGAAGAGTATGACAAAAATATTGCTTTTCTTGACACATTTTTGATAACCAGGCTTCACTTACAACTTACAACCTAAGAAGTAAATTGAACAAGTACTAAGTTAAAGTTTTTAGCTGTTTTCTAAATTTTAAATAGATAGCTGTAGAGCACGCACACACACAAACAGCTGTTATACTGCCAACATCTTGGCTCCACCTCCAAAATCTTTTTTTCTTGTCATTGACTGCATTATTATTTCTGGCAGTGCATTCCATGGGTTTACTACTGTCTTTCCAAGACAATATTTCCTTTCATCTGTTTTAAATTGCTACTCTTCCATGTGTCATAAAAGACCTCAGAGTAGTATTAATGTTTGCATCTTAATATTAATAATCAGTTTTTGCTAAAGAAGATTCTGTGATGATGCCTTATATTAATGATATTATATAACTAGTTCTTGAAATCTTTAACAAGTATTGATATGCTTTGAAAATAACTGACCCTGTTAAGGCCAGCAATTAGAGACTATTCCAGTCATGTTAAATGTGCATTATTCTCCCTGTCTCTTTCACTGGTACTCAATGCCAGTAAACATTATGCTGTGGAGTGGTGACAATGGCAACTACCACCCAGCATCCATGGCTGTACATATTCTAGTTAACATTTGCAGCTGACAATCCACTTTATAAAGTGACACTAAGAATGAAGCGACTGACCTTTTGATAAACATACACATAAAAATAAGAAAATGAGTACACGTGTAAAAGTCAACTTTTTCTTAGATTTAGTGAAAACAAATATTCAACATTGTAATGCATTGTTGGACTAAAACACTAAAGCCCATAATGTGTAGATGCAGTACATTTTTTGAAATCTGAATCACAGTTACTTTTTAATAACTGATTGGGAAACACAAGGGTATGAGAAACATTAGTGCTTATGCAAAGCATAAATTAAGGAAATCTAGAATTTCTTTTACTTTACCTCATTTCATGGAATGTGGCTAGATATGTATCTCAGATACATGCATTTTAAGTTGTTTTGTAAGAGGCAGTCATAAATGATGTAAATGAGGATTCAGAAGAGGTAGAATTAGAAAGGGAGGTGACAGGATGTGTTTCAAGTCCTATAAAAATCTGCTCAACAGAGGGATTCCAGAGCAAGACTAAAAACTCCTCAATATAACAAAAAAAAGCACACTTGTGTGAGAATACTGAAGAGCAGTTGCATGACCAGAATTATAAAGATGTGGATGATTCTTTTGTGTTGACATTTGCAAGTGGATGATCATCTGGACCTCTATTTTACTGAGAGAAAAATAAAGTAACTGGATTATGTCATCTAAAGATTATATGTAAAAAGCATAAAGACAAATAAGCAGTTTTTCAGTAATATACCATTGCATAAATGTGCCAACAACCATTTCTAAACCATTATTTAAAAGCCATATAAGGTCTAAATGACTCCAATGAAGTACTAACTAGCATGAGACAACATATTTGGAAAAAAAAGGATACAGACATTTGTGAAGATTTAAGAAAAGATTACTGACTTCTTTTTCATAAAACATTTTTAACCAAGATCCATCACAATATCTGCATTCACAGGTTCTAAAAACACCACTAGTAAATGGTTAATTGGTTAATGGTGTCCATCTAGAAAGTAGAATTTTTAAATTAAATGCCTGCTCAGGATCATATGAAGATGAACTTCCAGTAAACATAAATACTTCTATAGCTTCAGATAATATATCAAAAATGTTATCCAACACGTATAGTGAATGGACAGACAGATGAATGGATGGATGGATGGATAGATGAATGGATGATTAGAAAGGTGTGCTATAATTTACACCAGGATGGATAAAGAAATATATGTCACAGAAGTGGAAGTTTGCAGAAACTGGGGAGAATCTGTAGGGGTAATTCAGAGCTGGATTAGGGGACTCGTAAGGAGATTAGTAAGTGTGCTAAGCAACTGAGGAATAGTTGCTTTGGAGATGAGAAGCACGGAAAAGATGCAGCTGATGGGATAACATGGGAGAAATAACCATGCTATTATGTAAAAAAAATGCAATCCAGTACTGGCTCATGGCAGTGATAGGGGATATATTTTTATATTTTCAGAAGAAAAGAGGATAATTTGTAAGGGGTTGCTCTGTGCTTGATCTTTGACTCTGCTTTTCCACAGGTTGTAATAAATGGGGATGCTTTTACTGCTGGTGAACAGGGGAATTGCACCCCTAACGGGGGAGCATGATGACCAACAGTAGTGAAGAACAGATGCTATTGGATGATAACATGCGTGGGATAATTTGGATGTAAATTGGGCTGACAACTTGCTTTATTACCCCTTCTGTGGGACATTTAATAGAACTATTTATTGCATTCAGTATGGACTATGTTATAGGATATTTATGCTGTTATTTGTATGACTATTGTTTAGATCACTGCTTTCTGATTACATTATTTATTAACAATAATAAAGAGAAAAAAAAAGCTTTATCGAATGTTTCATTGGTATTTTTATATCTGTGAGGCAAAGCCATTCAGTTAACAAGTTATTGTTTCAATTAATTAAGCATGAGTGTAGTTTTAGCTTCAGGAGGAAATGTTTGCATGATACCTCAGGAAATAAATAAACAATAGAGAGCTATTTGAATGAATTCAAATTGTGGATAAGCTACATAAAAATCTTAGCTGTACAGTGGAGACAGGGAGTACAGCATAAATAAAATATATCTATGGAATGTTATCCAATATTTGCTATAAATTGTGAGATAAAATGGTTTAAAGCTTGTACATGAAAACTGCACTTGAGAAAGTCTGAGTCATCTCTATGAAACAAAACGTATGTTGAGGTGTTGCATTAAAGTTTGTAGGATTATTATCCCAGCAATCTTTATATTTATTTCATGATAAAGAACATATCAGCCATAATATACTAAATGCAAAGTCTCTACCCCTCCCCACACACACACATACACACACTAATAACATTATAGACAACACCGCTACCCAATTTGGCAAATACTTAACATAAACTATTTTAGTCCTGGCCAACAATCAAATCCCCTCTCCTATCAAAATGACAACCATGCCAACCAATAACAAGACCACCTTCTCCCTGCAACCTGTGTCAACAGATACAATCAAAAAATTACCCCAAAAAATTAATCCCAACACACAAGCATCAGACAACTTGCCTGCTGCATTTTTAAAACTAACTGCTGAGGATATTGCTTACCCAGTGTCCATTCATATCAATAGATCCATAGCAAAACACCATGTCCCTACCATCTGGCAAAACCTCTCATAAAGGAGGCTTATCAACAGACCTATCTAACTATCAATGAATCACAATTTTATCACCTCTATCTAAAATACTTGACAGACTAGTTCACAAACTAATCATGGATTACCTGCAAACTAGTAAACTACTACCCAACACTCAGCATGGTTTCTGACCATATCACAGTCCTACCACAGCACTTCTATCATTTACTAATAAGGTTAATCATCACAGAAACAGCAACAGCATTGTATCCTCTATATTCCTTGACCTATCAAAAGCCTTTGATATGGTCTCACACAATAAACTACTAAATGTCCTCTCAGAGTTAAACCTATGCCAAAGTACCCTAGCCTGGTTCCAGGACTACCTATCTGGGCACCATTAGGCAGTACAATGGAAACAAATACTATCATTCCTTCTCCTAGTGACACTAGGAGTCCCACAAGGCACAATATTAGGCCCACTACTCTTTACAATATTTATAAATAACCTCCATATTGCTACCCAACAAGCCTCACTCATCCAATATGCAGATGATTTCACAGTGATATGTGCTGCTACTACCATACAGGAATTTCAAATATTAACACAACAATCTGGAACCTCAGGGTTCAGTCATGGGACTGCTCTTGTTTGGTATCTACTTCTCTGAAGTACAGGCTAACACTAAGGGACTCTGGCTAACAAAGTTCACAGATGACTGCAAACTGGGAGCCATTATTGAATCCCCAAATGATGTGGATATTCTACAGAAGGGCCTTACAGAAACAGATGCTTGGTGCCAGAGCCATGAGCTCAAGCTCAATGCCAAGAAGTGTATAGTTATCCCCTTTGGGAAAAAACATGTACCCATGAATTACCACATAGGTGGCTGTACACTATACACCAAAAGTGTGATAAGAGACTTAGGAACACAGGTGGACAGTGGTCTCACCTTCGATAACCACATCGCCACAACAGTCAGAAAATCCTTCTGTGTGACACACCTCATCACTAAGGGCTTTTCATCCAGAAAAAAAGAGGTCATTGTCCCACTGTACTCATCCCTCATTAGAACCATCATAGAGTACAATGCCCCATTTGGTATGTACCTCACAAGATATCTGCAACAACTGGAATGGCCGCAGAATCAACTCACTAAAAGAATCACAGGCCTAAAGCAGATGCCCTATGCTGACCAAATAAAACATCTCCAGCTATACTCTGTCGCATATCGTCTACTCAGAGGCGATCTCTGCTTAACATACAAGCCCATGTCAAACCCAGAGCTGTTGGACATGCTACACTTAAAGAAATCCCAATCCATCAGAGCCATACACTCCAGAGACCTAAACCTTGTCATCACAATGAGCAAAACATGCTGGAGGGATAGGTTCCTGACACAGAGACTCTCCATACTCTGGAATAGACTGCCCATACATGTCAAGCAGAGCACTTCCTTGGTCCTCTTCAAAAGGAACCTTGACGACTGGATGGGAAATAGGAAATTTACCTCGGAGATCATGTCAGTCGCCCTGCTAGACAGGGAAGTAAATATTGTGGGAGGAAATATCCAGAGAATTGTTATGGCTAGGCTTGTATAGGCCCTAGGGCCGATAGCCTAGTACCAGCCTATGAACCTATGAACCTAATCCTTTTTAGCAACAAACTACCAACTAATCCTGTACCCCCCCAAATAACAACCTAATGCTCTTTCAACCCTATTAAACAATTGCACCCACTGCCACATTTAACATTATTTTATTAAATAACACCCTCATCTCCCCCTCACATCAAACTTCTAGGAGTCAAAATTAACTGCAACATGAGATTTGGCATCCAGATATCCCAAACAGTAAAAAAAGTACATAAAAAATGGGAACACTGTATAGAAACAAACACTACTTCACAACAAACACTAAGGCTACCATTGTTCAGTCCAACCTGATCTTTACACTGCTTTACGCATCTCCCATACTTACAAACCTAAGTAAATCAGAACTAGCAAAACTGGAATCCTGTTACAATAGAATTGCCAGATATGCTACAAGCTCACCATTTAGATCACACCACTGTTTAGCACTTAAAAAACTCAACTAGCTAGAACTCCTCCAACTCCTTCTCCTTAACCAGTTAACTATGACACATAAAATCTTCTATCAACCTGATAAAACTACATCACTTCAAGTATTACTTTTTTAGCAAATGGCTGTGCCTTTGCTCTGTCCCTGACTAAACCATATCTCTCAGCCAGTACGAAAATCTCTTCTTTACGTTTACTAATACTACACTTACTATAGGATAATTGGCCCCCATGACTAACTAGAATACGTTACCTAAAACTAACCATATAAGTCCTACACAAAAAATAGCATCTGGCTGTAGATGTCTCTCTTTTACTTTCTTGCTTACCTGCACTTTATTTCAATATTCTGACTCACTATAGTATCTGTTTATAAATTCGATTCTGTATTAGCCAGGCTTTTAATGTCTCTTGCTGTTGTAACTGATTACTTAGTTAACATACAGGACCAGGTTGTTTTAAACTCTATTTCATGTATTTCACTGTGTGATCAGTTCTAATCAAATGTTGTTAAACTGTATGTATTATGTTCTATGTGGTGCTTTTCTCCCCGGTCCACTGCTGAAAAATGAAATGCTTCCAGTCTGACTTTCCCTGGTAAAATAAATAAATAAATACATACATACATACATACATCCATACATACATACATACATAAATGCAGTGTTGCCATTTTGTAAGACCATATATCCCAAATAACATTTCATACAAGATAAACATCAGAATCTCTGAAAGGACTTTTATTTGTTGTTTTATATAGATGCAATACTGTTGGTCTTCCCTAAAAGAATGAATGCTTACAGTCAAGAAAAATGATTCAAGGTTTTTAACTCAGTGATGCTTTCAGTAGAGGAAGTCAGAGAAAACCCCAAACTTTGAAAAATTAATAATGCAGTTAATGGGTTTGGTTCAGTTGAATACTATATCACAATCATCTTTCATCAAAGTATAACGGGATTTGAATATGATAAAATGGATTATGGCTTACTTTTACTACCAGGAATGATGTGGGAAATCATATAACAATACATGATGTGTGAACTATACCAAAAAAGTTGAACATTGCAGTCTTGAGGTCGTAACAATTCAAATACAAATGTTTGCTCAGATTTGTTTGGTTAATGTTACTGCAGTGGTATAGTAAAAAAATATTAGTACTAGCGGATTGTAGTACAAAACTTCCACCATCAGTTCCATTCTGAAATGGATCCACATAATGTATAGACCAGTTAATAAATGAACTGGTCTGCTAAGTTGGGATACCAAAAATAATACTGACTAATCAAGAAGCTAGTATTAACATCTCTCCCAGTCCCATGAAAAACCTTGCTCAGCTACCCAGTTTTACAAACCCAACTGAGTGAAATGACTTAATACATTAACAGTCTATCTCAGTCTAGCTCATCAAGCCACCTGCAAAAAAATATATATACTTGAATATGTGCATGGACAAGCTGCTGCTTTCCCTACATGGTTGGCTGTTATTCTATATCTGTGTTACTAATGTACTAATTATATTATCATACAACAATATAGAAAAGAGAACAAATATTACATTGTTAAACAGATTGATTTCTTTTTCTCTGTAGTTATGCAGCTTTAGACAAAAAGGCAGAACAAACCCCAAAACATAAGATTATAAATACTTAGAGAATGGGCTTACTGTACATCAGTACCCTGACTGGAGAACTAGCGTTCTCTAGCAGGGTATTAATACACAAGTAATGCCCACTGAAAAATGAGTTCACCTCTTTATGGCAGCATATCAAGCCACCGTGGAGCTTGGACTGAAAACACGGAACGGCTGCCATTATTTTACACTCACTAAGCAGCGTTTTTGCTGTTTAGCGAGTGTAAAATAAAATAAAAGTAAAAAAAAGTGTGTTTATGTGTTTGCGTGTATGAGTGTGAAAGAGAAATCAGTTGAACTACAATTTTATGCTTGTTAAGCAGCGCTTCTACTATTTAGCAAGTGTAAAACAAAAAAATGTGTGTGTGTGTGTGTGTGTGTGTGTGTGTGTGTGTGTGTGTGTGTGTGTGTGTGTGTGCATGCACTCGTGCGTGTATGTGAGAGAGAGCTAGAGAGAGAAAGTGAAAAGTTAGAGTGATTAGGTGATCCCTGGCAGCATCACATAACATCTTTGTGTATCTCTCCACCATACCTCTTGGCACAATAAATCTGGACAGAGCTACAAATAATGGGGAAACAAAGGACCAAAAATAGGGACAGATTTTAAATATTGCTCTTATAAACTTAGAAAGTTGCTAGAATAACAGGGTTTTTGTTAACATGCATTTTTAATGAAGCAGAGATGTATGTGTGTGTGTGTGTGTGTGTGTGTGTGTGTGTGTGTGTGTGTGTGTGTGTGTGTGTGTTTGATATCTCTCAAGCCCTTAGTGCTAGAAATCTGGAAAAAGCCTGTCATAACTGGGGGACAAAAGCCCAAAAATAGGGACATATTTTAAATATTACTCATAAACTTAGAAAGCTGCAAGAATAATGGGGTTTATGTTAACATGCATTTTCTGAAAGATTTGAAGTCTGAAACTCAAATGTAAGTCATTATTTAGTGACTTCAGTGCACAGATCATCTCAGTGATTTGCAAGAAAACCACAAATTTTATTTAGAACAGACCAAAAATATGAGGCAAAAATCTGGGCATTCTGCGAAAATGTGGACAGTTGAAAGGTATGGTCGTGTGTGTGAGAGTGTGTGAGATAACTACTGACAGCGGCAGCAAAGAGGTTTACAAACATCTGCATCTTTCAGCTGAAGAAATCTGGATAAAGCCTAAAATGAAGGGTGAACAAAGGCTCTAAAATAAAACTTAATTATTGTTCTTATAAAATTATAAAGCTCCTAAAGTAAAGGATGTAAGTTAGCATGAATTTTTCTAAGGAAGAAGTCTGAACCTGAAATGTATGTCATTATTTAGTCATTTCAATCTCCAGTGACTGCCATCCAAATGCTTTAGGAGTAAGGGATCAACAAATAAAGTTAATAACCTGGTTATTTTTTAAATGTTATATTTTGGATGTAAAATGTTTCTCCAACACCACTAACATATATTACAGCAAGTTTGAAACAATAGGAGGAGGAACTATTTTGCATCCAAAATATCTTAAAAAATATATAGTAATTAAAAAAAAATATATACATATATATATATATATATATATATATATATATATATATATGTATATATAGACCACTGAAAGCTCATTTGGTTGAATTACATTTGGTTGAAAATGGAATATAGCCCCTGCCCCACTGCAGTGCAACTCTGGAGTGAGAATATAAAGTAATGGGGGTGTGGGGGGCACAGCCCCTCACATTGGGGGGTGGTGGGTATAGCCCCCCATTTTACAACTAGTTTTTATTGACGTTATATGTTTCAATGTATTTTTAATGGATACACGTATATAATAGTGCAATCACTGCAATTATGTGGGAGGCTATGCCCCCCACACCCCCCAATGTGGGGGGCTGTGCCCCCCACACCCCCTTACTTTATATTCTCATTCCAGGGTTGCACTGCAGTGGGGCAGGGGCTATATTCCATTTTCGACCAAATGGAATTAGACCAAATGGGTTTTCTGTGAAATGCATTTTTGGTGAAGTGAACTGCCTGAAATAATTTTTGACCAAATATTATTCAACCAAATATAGTAGACCCATATGTATATATATATATATATATATATATATATATATATATATATATATATATATATATATATATAAGTCAAACATAACTATTTTACAGAGAACCCATTCTCTAAGTGCAATAACACTCTACAGGGTGTGTGTTAATGTGCAATTAATGCCCTTCCAGGGGTGTAGAGGCAGCCATCCACTTTTGACGTCGGTAAACCATAAACATAATCAAATGTTTCAGTCTGTAGAGTGACAATTTGACAAGCAAAAGTTGGTGAAATGGCACTTGAAGAAATGGAACCTTATAAGATGGGGTGAGAGGCATAATATTACCGGCACTTGCGTGAACTTTAATTTGTGCATGTTTTGTCAGAAGTTAAACTGGTTCATATGTGGTTTTAACACTTTCAAAGTAAACAACCCATGGCATGATGTAATAAAACATAAAAAACATTGTGGAAATGTATAAAAATCAATAACTTAGGACTAAACCTGACGACCCTGGAGCTGTGATAAAGTCAAACTTGGGACTGAACCTGATGACCTAAGCACTGTGAGGAAGTAAGACATTGGGTTGAACTTGAGGAGTCAGGAGCTGTGAAGGGAAGTGATCTTATCGCTGATCTGAGCTCTCCTATTTATATGCCCTCAGAAGTTAAGCAAAATTAGACTTATTCTCAATATGTTACACAATATCTACTGTTCTTCTGAATAACTCAGAAAGATGCACAGTTTGGGTGTTTGATAAAAGGGTTAGAGAAGGCAAGGGTGTTCAGAATTCTATCATAGTGACAAAAAGATTGTAAGGAATTATGTATGCAGATTCCTTGTTGTTTAAGACGTGTACTGATTTAGAAATTAGAATCAATAATGTCTATGAGGAAGGACTTATTCAGCTACCTAAGAAAAATGGATATTGTCAGTTGTAATTAACCTATAAATGTCTAAGCAATAATGATATTTGATTCTGAGGCCTTATCTCACATCAATAAACTATTAGACAGGATAGTTCATATTTCTTGATTTATACTGGAGATGGAATCACATTTTCATGGAGCTGAGTAAAATGGAGTAATATGGAATACTCAACCTTTCAGACTTCAGAAAGGTAATATCATCTTTGACAAATACAATGTTTGTTTCATCAGTGACATTTCAGTAACTAATAGGTATTATTTCACACCAGCAGAGATGTCTGCTGATATGCATATTAATGATTTTCTTATCTTTAGTGAGACTTTGAAGAGAATGGAAAAAAGGTGAGAGAGCCACAAATGATACTTTGTGAAATGAGTGGTGCAAGCAGGATAAGAAGATCAGTTCAGAGCTCTGTGGTGTCCTCAGGATGAGGAACAGCAGTTTGGACCATAGAATTTTGGGGTGGCAGGGATGTAGGATCTGCAGAAAATGGGGTCATTTCAGGGGATAAATATGAGAACTACAGGTGATAGGGAACTGGATAATTAGGTAGAAAAAGGGTAGAGTGGGACTGGAGAGAAAGAAGAGACAACACAATACCAGTAGATACAACTGGGTGGTGAAAGACAAGAGGAGAGAAAATAGGACGTTCCCAGGTGAGTACAGTGGCAAGGATTAAAGTGAAAGTAGATAGTGAGACATTCAGCTATGAAAGGCTGGGCTCATAGCAGGTAGTCCAGGTGGAAGGACAGGTGCAGACACCAATGATGAAATGGTGGCAGAGAGAGTGGTCATCTTGCATAAGCCAGCATCATAAGGCAAGCAGGTTGGAAGGAAAAGAGAGTCTGCCAGCCAGATGGGAGTAGCAGAATGTGGAATGGACAGTATGGAAGAGAGAGCTTGTAGGAAGAGTACAAGAGGGATTGAAAAGGTCTCAGAAGCACTGCAAAAAGGGCGACAACCACACTGGATTGTAAAAAGGATTGGGGATTGTGAAAAGGTAAAGTTGCACAGTGTACAGGTACTGGTACCACAGCAGAAATGAGGAGCTAAGACATAGAACAGAGTGCTTGTAATTGGGATCTCTGTCACCAAGAGAGTTGTCTTAAAAGGAGAGAGAAGACAGACTAAGTTACGTTGAAACCAGATTCAGGGCTATGACTTAGTAGGGCTTGGGAGGATTAAATGAAGATTGCCACCAATAGGGAATGAGTGGAGCATGCTGTAGTTTTTGGAGATAATAACAACCTCTCAGAAGAGTTATCTGAGATGGAAGCAAGCAGGATCAAGAAGATGTCAGAGAGGTGCCACGAAAATGAGTGTGGACTTTGGAGGTACAAGCAACCAGTTCACTGAATAAGAAAGGAGAAGATTAGAGAGTATAGTAGCTGACTGTGGCAAAGAACGTGAGAGAATGATGTAGGATTACCAGGAAGATAGGAACCCTGATGCAGAGAGACCAGTCCCATTGGAAATGCTGTTTTTATCATAATCCACACTGGAGAATAGTGCTCATTGCTGATCAGGAAAGGTACATCTCAACTGCAGCATTTTTATACTAAGATATAACCTGGGTGGTGCCTTACAGAAGTAGATGTGGGAGTGAGGAACTCGTGCAGTAAACAGAAGGAAACAGAGGGACACACACAGTATAGTAGAGGAACAAGGTATAGTGAGCAAGACTTGGGTTGTTAGTATTACCTGCAGTGCAATTAGTCAAGTTTGGAAGATGGAGGAAAGTTGCATACAGGAAGAGAGGGAGGGTTAACATTCCTAGCACCATGTATACATTGACCAGTGACAACAGGGAGTAGGACAAGGAGGTGTACTGGCTGTAGGCAGTTTATGAATGGCAGTGAAGGGAGGGATGGAGGAAAAATGAGTGATCTACATAAAGGAAGATAACAATCTGAGACCAGAAGGAATAAGGATCAAACTTGCTAATGAAAAGAAGCATACTTAAGGTGGGGTGAAGGGGACAGTTACTCTGCAACCAATATATAAGGGGGGGAGTCAGTCAAGAAATGCCAGTCAATTGGTAGCATACTAAAAGTATTCATTTACATACCAGCATTTCTAAAAAGGCAGTTACTGAGATGACTACATAAGGACTGAAGCATCTGTTGCCTAAGTTGTATTAAGCAGTTTACCAAAATTTTAAAAGTAGAATGACCTTTTTTTTGGCTCCTCGGCTTAGTTTTGAGGAAGACAGACTGTGAAGAAAATACACCTGGCTATTAGAGCTTGATTTACAGATTTGGAGAAGGGGTTAGTATTAAGGGATGATGATCAGAGAGTAGTAGCAGACAATGCATTAGCAAGTTACAGCTCTGCAAATGAATGTGAAAGTGAGCAAGCAGAGTCAGAAAAAGAGGTCAAGTTTCATAGCAGTTAAGGCATAAGAAAGAGTGAGTACTGGTGGATGAATACAGTGTATTTTATCCCATAAGAAGTAAAGAGAGAAGGATTAGTGTCTGAAGGGCATAAAAGTGCATAAGAAAGTGGGTGAGAGCACGTAGGTTGCAGTTTGGGTAGAACTGAATATGTTAGGAGCAGACTGGAAGATTCCAAGCTCCAGTGTTTAAAGAGAGGTAGAGTTGATTGGCATTTTTAGCCAAGAAAGCCTCAGCCAACTGATGTTGGACTGTACCACAAAGTAAAGAGCTATATAGATGTTTCTAACCAAGATGGACAGAGTTAAGAATGTGTAGATGAAGATATGTTAGCAAATACCTATCACATCACATTGTGATTTTGACTTTGAGAGAGGAGAGGGATGCAAAGGCAAAGCAATGATCTGATGCTGTCATTTTCATTCATTCCTCAACCTGTGGGTTTTGGATCTGACCCTAGGATCTGACTCAGTCACTTTACAAGCTTTGGATCAGAAGCCCAAGCTCCTCCTCTCCATGCCTCATTCCCCCTGATTACCTTAGATCTAATTTGCCGCGTGTTTGACAAGCATCAAATTTATGTTACTCTTGAGCTCCTACAAAGTTTTTTTGTGAAACAAAACCATAATGTTTTTTTTCCTTGGTTCCTGCTATCCTCTCCTCCCTTTATGCTCTTAGCCAAAATTTGTTTTTCCTTCTTCCTCCATTCTCTTTTTTACTAGCTCTGATTGCTGTTTTTTTTTTTTTGTTAATCATGACTGAAAAATCAGATAAACCTTTGGGATTTAAAAAATGCACTTCCTTTGGCACAGGATTCCCTTATCTGATGCCCACAGGAGTGTGTTTAATGTCTAGGCTCAGCAAACCTAGACAGTTATTGTGTAGTCTGTGAAGGCTTTAGCCTGTGAGTGTCGACAAACCATATGAACAAGCTCATCCTAACGGGCTTGCTTCCTACTCCTACTTCTTCTGTGCCTTCTACTTCAGAAGCTCAAATTCCCATCAAAAGCATAAGGAAGCCAGGGAACACAGAAAGCATTCCCCTGAGAGATCCTCATCCAAGCCACCAAGAAAGTCTCTGAAAACCTCAAATCCAAGATCTTCAGATCAAACATGTCTCAATTTCTTTGAATCCCTGCACTCCTTCAGTCTCTTCATAGCTGGGTGTGTTGATACAGAGATCTCCTTTCAAGGAGGCCTCTCCCAAGAGAGTGTCCATGCCTACTTCAATGTCCACCACTGTCAGGTCTTCCCAGAGCTTGTCCAAGCATGAAGTAGATAGACTGATGAGGAAATTTCTCAAGACAGAGATGCAGATGGGGGTTTTGCCAGCTTTGCCCCCTTCTGGATCTATGAGCAGACATTCTCCCTTCCACCGCATAGCTCCTTCTTAGATCTGAACTCCTGCTTCAGAGTTGTCAGATCCAAAGGCCCTGAGAACTGAGATATCAGATTAAGTAGTGCTCATTACTTAGTCCGACTACCTCCCTCATGCAATCGGTGGTGACAGTGTCAGGACCCAATGCACCTCAGAGCTGAAGCCTAGACGTCGAGTTTGGGGGGGCTTACTTCAACTCTGAAGTTTTCAGAGCTGTCACTTCTCCTTCAGAGCAGAAGATTTCAAGGGCTCCAGAGAAGTCTGTTCCGACAGCTTTCACTCCTGAGGGATAACTCTCAGATCCTCATAGTCTGTCTGCCTTCAAGGTGGTGGATAGGGTCCACTCCCTACCTAACAAACTCCCAGTTCTTCCTCCATCAGATCCATTCCCCACCTCCCCAGGATCTGTGACTGAGACCTCTCATCTACCACTGTGATAGCCGGTCCCGATAAGCCTCCAATTCCTTCCAACTGTGGAAACCCTGATGTCTTCTGCTACATCTCCAGAGCACCCCACTGAGGAGGTCCCTCTGAAGAAAAAGTGTAAAAGGAGACACATGGAGTCTCTCCAGGAATCGGTCACTACTGACACTGACTTCAAGGACGGGGAGGGTCCCCCAGATCTCCACTTGATGATGTCTCCTTTGCAGACATCTTAAAGATTCTTAATCAGAAATATGGATGGTCCTTCCAAAGCCCCAATCCAGAGGAGGCAGTGTTTTTGGAGGCTTTTGACACATCTACTTTCTGGGTGCCCCCCCCCCCCCGGATCCAATTATTGAATCTATATCTACGAGGGTATGGAAGGAAACAGACATTGTAGAACCCATACCCAAATGGGTGGATAAGATACTCAGTGCCCACACAAACAGATTGCACTGGATGAAATGGATCCCAGTAAACGCTATGGTTGTTGCGATAGCCTCCAAAAAGGAGCTGTCTCAGGAATGCTCCACTATCCATCCCCCTAACAGGCAGTCTAGGGCTTTGGACAGATTTGGGAAGAGGCTTTACGGTTCCACTACATTTGCATGTAAGCGATAAACTACTTATCCTACTTCACCAGGCTACAATGAGACTTAACCAAGGAACTCTCTAGCTCAGTCCCTGAGTCCATGTGTGATAAGGAACAGAATATATTTTCTTCCAGAATGCCCACTCTTCAATCAATATCCAACTTGCCCATGAGGTTGATTTCCCATGCTGCAGAGGGCACCTCAATGGCCAATGGTTCCAGCATTGCCATTAGGCGTCATGCCTGGATGTGGCTGTGTGACTTTTTGGAACCCTTCAAGACATTATTTGTCAATGCACCTTTTGATGGTTTATACTTGTTTGACCCTAAGTTAGAAACACATAATTTTTTGTAGTGAGAAAGATGGAAAGACCTTGTCTGCTGTCAGGATCTGTTTTCCCACATCATAAAGATCCTTCTCTAGGAATCAGAGTATTGGGAAAATTGTAGTTCAAGAAGTATTATGGTCAGAGGCAGTGGGGGAAAGAAGTTATGGTAGTAGATGCTACCCCCAGTGCAAAGGAGGCCTGAAGAATCAAGGGTCTTGAGATTAATTTGTGGACAGACTCTTGTCCGACTGCCCTGCTCTGGAGGAGGTCAAGGGGTGCTTATCCTTGTGCCCAGATGCCTGGATAGCCATCCCAAATGACTGATGGATGCAAAGGATTGTATTCAGAGGATACTTCATTCCCTTTTTAAATCTCCCCAAGCCAAGGATTTACCTCTCCCATGTACCACCCAATCATAGAGAGGTAACAGCTATAGAAATTGCAAAGCTGCTTCAAAAAAAGACATCCAGGAGGTCCCTCCAAAACACATCGGATCTGGCATTTACTCAAGGTTCTTTTTAGTCCCAAAGAATTCAGGGGACCTAGGGCCAATCTTGGATCTAACATCTCTGAATAATTCAGTAAAGAACTCAAAATTCAGGATGGCCATGATCCAATCCATTTTACCTCTTCTGAAGATGGATGACTGGGTGTGCTCGAAAGACCTGAAGGATGCGTACTACCACATCAAAATGGACAGACACTCCAGATGGTATCTTTGCTTCTGGTTGGTTACTTTCAATTCCAAGTACTCCTATTTGCTGTTACCACAGCCATTTCCCAGGTTGTTCACCAACTGTATGGTAGACTGTAGTTGCAACTTATCACAGACTGTGGGGATTCCATGTTTTTCCTTATCTGGATGACTGGCTCCTAACCACTTCAACCAGGCATCTTCTCATCCAAGCCAGGGACTACCTGTTACAACTAGATCCCACTCTCAGTATAACCATCAACATCCAAAAATCATAGTTACTACCTGTTCAACTGATAGACTTTATTGGAGCATGTTTGGACACAGACAAAACTATGGCCTATCTGCCTCCAGACAGACTGTCAGGCCTGAGGGTGCATATCTCACAGATCCTAACAATTCTGGACCCTCCAGCAAAATTAGTGCTCAGAACATTAGGCTCAATGGCTGCTATGATAACTCTATTGCCTACAACACACTTGCACATGAGAAACCTTCAATGGACATTATCAGTCCAATGGTCTTTACACCATCACCCACTGAACCAACCAATCAATCTTTCATGTATATACAAAGATTGTCTCTGGTAGTGGCTTCAATCCGCCAATGTCAAACAAGGATGCCCCTTTGTTCTTTCCTCACCAAGCTCTGCGCTGTCCATGGATGCCTCCAAGATGGGGTCGGGGGACATTTTCTAACTTTGATGGTCCAAGGCACATGGATTTCTCAGTAGACAAACTTGCATATCAATATCCTGGAGATAAGAGCGGTCCTTTGAACATTACAAGAACTATACAGCTTTCTCCCTCTAGTGACTATTGCGATCCACATGGACAATATGTCTGTAGTATGGTTCATCTACAAGCAGGGAGGGACCAGATCTTACCCACTGTGTTGAAAAGCAGTGAGAATGTGCCAATGGGTTGTATCTACCAGCCGCTTTCTAACTGCAATGCACATTTGGGGGAGTACAACATTCTAGCAGGTAGGCTCAGTAGAGTTTTACTGTTGCCTCATGAGTAGTCTCTAAATCAATCAGTGCCAAACATTATCAACCTTGCTGCAATCTCTTTGCATTCCCCATCAACTACAAATGCAGCCGGTTCTTTGCTTGATCCTCCCCCCAGGTTCAGTCACCAAAAGATGCTCTAGTCAATGTTGGGCCCCCTTGGTATACTATATGCATTCCCCCTAGTACGCATAATTCCCAGATTCCATCAGAAAGTACACCAGTTGAACAGCAAAGTAATCTTCTTTGCTCCCTTCTGGCCTCTCCAGATCTGGTTCAACTTTCTTTGGTCTCACCTGATCTGCCCGCTATGGACATTGGAACAATCCCACAGGGCACACTTACAGGATCTTCAAGGCCAAAGACTGAATGCATGATTTCTCCAGTTCCACTGATGGCTAGACATTCCAGGCTGTGATCCCCAGTCCAAAGGATTCTGATTTCTTCCCACAAAATATCTACTGGAAAAATCCACAAGAGTATATGGAAATGAATTTATGTCTGGGTTCAACAGAAGCTAATAGACCCCTTTACAGCTATTTCAGTAGTATTGGATTTTCTGGATTTCCTTTTCCAAAATGGAGACAGCTATTCCATTGTGGAAGTCTAACTGGCAGCTATTTCAAATTTTCATATTGGAGGGAATTCTACCTCTCTTACTTCATCAAAACTCTGCAAGTCTTTTCTCAGAGGTATATTCTTACTTTGTCATCCAATGAAAGATCCAATTCATCCCAGGACCTAACTTTGGTTTTACAGGCATTAGTGTTCCCCCATTTGAACCTGCAGCTAAGGTAGATTTGAAGTTTCTTTACTGGAAAACAGCTTTTTTAGTAGCTATCACCTCAGCAAAAAGAGTTTCTGAACTGCAAGGCCTCTCATCTAAACCTCCTTATTTATATTTCAATAAAGATAGGGTATCCTTGCGGATCAACCCTTCCTTTTTACCTAACGTTGTGACAGAAAACAATATAAATCAGTCTATTAACCTACCAGTTTTCTTTCCACATTTTCAAAACCAGGGAGAATACACACTGCATCTCCTTCATGTTCATAGGCAGTTGTGTTTTTATCTAGACAGGAGAAAATCTTTCAGGAAATCTGATCAACTGTTCATATCTTTCTCAGATGATAGGAAAGGGACAGCAGTTGCCATATCCACATTGGCTAAATGGCTTTGAGATTGCATTTCCTTTGTTTACTCTTTGAAAGGTATTTCATTATCTAGACATGAGCTCATTCTACAAGATCTATGGTGACATCTCAAGCCTTTTGCTCAAGGGTGTCAACTGATGACATTTGTGGAGCTGCGTCTTGGTCAAATTCTCATACCTTTATTACACATTAGAAATTGGACATCATTTCCAGGAATAGCGCTGCCTTTGGCTCTGCAGTGCTCCAGAATATCCTTCCATAAGGGCCACCCTAGGTTCTTTGTAGCTGTGGACTCTTTCCCACTGGTTGAGGAACGAATGAAAATAACAACATCAGATAAAGAAGTTATGTACTTACCATAACATTCCATCTGTGTTGTTCATTTTCATTCTTCTTCAACCTCCCCGCCCTCTATTCCCATTCATAATTATGAAAGATCTGATGGAGATACTAGTAGGGACAAGTGTTCCTGTTTTGAGTCCTTGAACTGTACTCTCTCTCTGTACTTTACTTCTGTATGGTGGATATGTGATTACTTCTAAATGTGTTATATAGTTATCTTTCTGCATATATATATATATATATTAGCAGCAAACTAGACCTGAGGTAATCAGGGGGGATGAGCCATTATGGGATGGAGAGGAAGAGCTCAAGCTTCAGATCCAAAGCTTGTGAAGTGGCTGAGTCAGATCCTAGGGTGAGATCTGAAACCCACAGGCTGAGGAAGAATGAAAATGGACAACACAGGTGGAACATTATTGTAAGTACATAACTTATTTTTTTATATTAGGGGAGCATATTATACTGAGCTGGTTTAATGACACATTAAGTTAGGTGTCTGGAAGTAAAGTGAGGGAGTAAACAAACTATGAAGGTGGGTCAGAGCACAGTAATCGGGGCAATGAACAAGGATTTGAGAAAGAGGAAAAAAGATAAAACGAGAAGACCAGTGGTTAGGGCAAAAGAAAGAGAACAGAAGAGCCAAAATGGAGGGTTAGAAAAGTAGAGGAGGCATAGTAAAAGAAGGTAAGCAAAAGGCAACAAATGAAGTGACAGCAGAAGAGACAAACATTGAAAAGCATTTTGCTGCAGAAAAATGTTAAAATGGGAAGTAATGCTTTTTAGGCATATATTACAATGGAGGATGAGATGGACATCAGTGCAAAGGGACTGAATGCATACTTCACTTCAGTCTTCAAGAAGAAAAGCAAGTTGAGAGTGCTTTGGTGGAAATGAGGTCTAACAATAACAGTGGCAGGCAATATAACAGAGAGGGAGGAAAAAGGGGGACCTAACTGCTTTAGGTGGCATAAACCTCTGAGACTCTGAGACCAGCTGGCCTGCCTCCTAAGGTCTTCAGTAATCTGGCCAATGCGATAGAAGATCATTTGATAAGAATTTCAGCAGATCTCTTGGACAGTGTCACTCTTGCACATTGAGGGAGTAGAAAAATTGGACTTCAAGCCTATAATCTTAAAGCGCAGTAGTGGGAAAGCCATAGAGGGAATCCTAATGGAAAGCTGTTTCATTTTCTAGAGGACAACAATGTCCTTAACAGCAATAAACAAAGGCTCATTGAAAGAAGAAGTTGTCATATAAAAGCATTCCAAAGGAACCAAAACGAAGAAACCAAGAAACCAAAAAACTGAAATCTAGATGTAAATCCAATGACCACCTTGAAACAAGTGTTTTAGCACTTTCATTCACAATTTATTTAGTGAACTTCTTCAGCATTCCAGTTTTATAACTGTATTACAGGAAAACTTTCTAAAGAACATCAAGGATAGATTAATCCAATTAAAACTAAGAAGACTTAAGAGCAACAAGGCCTGTATGATGGAAAATAATACCAAAACTCAGAACTACTGAAAATTATAAAGCAAAACCTAAAAACATTCAAAATGCATGCAACCTGACAAATCAATCAGCTTTCTCTTTGTAACACATGAGCATTTGCAATGGTAGAAAGCATGTCCAGAAAGCTAAAGAAAAACAGAGATATCCATGCACTGCTGATATTAAAAAAGACCTCCTAATGGTTTGTCAAGATGAAAGGTATCATTGACTGAACTTGTTGAAATGATGAGTCTTACAATTTTATTTTTTAAACAAAAGTTGTCTGCATGTGCAATGAACGTCTGTGCTTCCAAACCATAACCTAGATTACAATATTTCATGTTGCACTATATAGAGGAAAAGAGAAAAACATCACCTAGAAAAACTCATTATCTGGATGATCTGAGTCTAAAATAAGTTTGGCTTATTCACCTAAATAAAACTAGATCATGTTCTACCACCTCAAATGTATATAAACTGTTTCACTAGTGAAGAACACTTTTAAAAATATTTAAAACATGATTAAACTGCATTCCTATGAAATACGGATTCTGAAAACAACCTAATATAAATGGCAAGCCACATCCCAAACCTCACTGCTCACTTTTCTCTTATGAAAGTTAAGTTTCTTAAATATTAACTTAGATCTGAAGAAGTCTGTACGATGAAAATGGCTATCTTGTGATTGCTGAACCTCAAATTTTGTACAGAAAGAATAATAATTCAATGTTACCATTTTGATTATTTATATTTTATCTGAATAAAGTTTATGATTTTGGTTAAATTATATTAGCTGTAAATAACCTAACCTAACTAAAAACTAAACTAACAATTCACTTTTACTGTAAACCTCTCAGACCAAAATACTTTATATTTCTCCACACATTAAAAGATGGGGACATTCATCCTAATCCTGGCCCAACATCTATCCCTACCACCATAAATAACTCCCAAACCAAATATAACATTGGACCTCTCATCAACCCACCAAATTCTCTCACTATTGCTCATCTTAACATACGTAGCATTTGCAATAAAATACCACATGTTCATGCCCTCCTTGATGTCCACCAATTTGATATCCTCTGCTTATCAGAAACATGGCTAAAACCCACAATAAAAGATAGTGAAATCACACCTCCAGGCTACAGTATTTTTCGTGTTGACCGCACATTGAAAAAAGGTGGCGGTATAGCAATTCTCTACAAAGCACACTTACAACTTAGTACCATTAATCTTAACCTACCTCTAGACTTCAACAGTGAAATACTTATCTCAAAACTCCTGCTTAACAGACATAAAACTATAAATATTATATGCATCTATCTCCCCCCAGGTAACAACATTGGTATACTTGAAAAAATACTCAATGGACTGTCTTCTCAACTCCCACAAGAAACCATAGTCCTAGGAGACGTTAACATTGATTGGAATTCATGTATCAATACAAACCCTTCCAACCACATTACCCTTTATGCTTTCTCACAAACTATTAATTCACCCACCAGAATCAACAAACTAAATAAAAAAGAAAGCACCTTAGATTGGATACTAACTAATAGCTCTCACCAAACGTATACCACAGGAACCCTCCCAGATGACCTTAGTGACCATCTGTTAACATATATAATCAGACATAAAACTAACCCAACCTTCCCTATCACTATTAGAACAGTTCGCAGAAAAAAAGCATTTTAACCCTGAACAATTCCAAACAGACCTTAAACAATTTAATTGGTCACCTCTAAAATCCCTCCCAATTAACAAAGCAGTTGAATACTTTAACTCTACATTCCTAACAATCCTGGACCACCATGCTCCTATGCGCCGTATTAGAATGAAAGCTAAACCTGCTCCTTGGCTCTCAAACAAAACTAGGCAACTAATCATACAAAGAAACAAATCCTGGGCCAAATGGCGAACTACTAAGAACTCCACGGACCATCTAACCTTTCGACAAGAAAGAAATATCACAAAAAAAGCCATCATACTAGACAAAAAAAATTACTACCTTCACCTACAACAGTCCTCCCTCAAGGAACCTCAAAAAGTTTGGTCTACTATTAATAAACTTACTCATCCAGGAGAAACTATTACTCCCAACCCCTTAGGCAGTAACCCTGACAATTTAACTGATATAGCAAAAGCCTTTAACTCTTTCTTTACCAATACTATCCAAACTCTTGCCAGCCACCTATCCCCCGATATCACTAATCTACAAACTCCCACCTCCAAGGATCCCCCAGTATTCAAGTTAGAACCAGTACCCACATCATACATTAGCTCCATTCTCCAAAAACTAAAACCAACTACCCCCTCAGCTGACAAACTCCCATCAGAATTCCTGCAAATAGCATCTAAAGCCATAGCTTATCCCATCTCATTAATGATAAATAGAACCCTAAATGAAGGTATAATCCCATCCATCTGGAAAATTTCTCACATTATCCCATTACACAAAGGTGGAAACTCTAATGAAATGTCCAACTTTCGTCCCATAGCACTGCTCTCCCCTATTGCAAAAATAATGGAAAAATGTGTCCATAAACAGCTTATGAACCACCTTCTCCTTCACAACCTACTGGCAAACTGTCAACACGGATTTAGACCTCTTCACAGCACCTCTACTGCCTTGCTTTCCTTTACAAACTATATCAACAAAAAACGCAATAATAATATCCTCTCCTCTCCTCTGCAGTCTTCGTAGACTTATCAAAAGCTTTTGACATGGTTAACCACCATATCCTTCTACACATCCTAAAGTCCCACTCATTAAATCCACTATCCATGAACTGGTTCACATCCTACCTAGAAAAGAGACAGCAGGCTGTACTCTGGAAAAACACTCTATCTAATCACCTACCTATTTCATTAGGTGTCCCGCAAGGCTCCATACTAGGCCCTCTCTTGTTTTCCATTTACATCAATGATCTCCACTTAGCCATTCCACTCTCCACATGTATTCAATAAGCAGATGATTCTACTATTGTCTGCTCAGCCTCCTCTCTAGACGAACTACAATCCCAAACACAAAAAGCTTTCAATACAGTAGAAAACTGGTTCTCCAACTGCTGCCTCTTACTAAACGCTAAAAAAAACTAAACTTTTACTCTTCACACCTACCCAAAGGACTGCCCCTTTACACTTCACTCTCACATCTAATAATGGCACCCTTATTTCCCCTGATCTGACCACTAAACTCTTAGGAGTCACAATTGACAATAACCTCAACTTTGACCCACACATAAATACCACAGTAAAAATAGTCAACAGAAAATTAGGATCCCTCTATAGAATAAAACCATATCTAACACCATTAGCTAAATCCACTATAGCTAGAACTCATTTACTCTCAACCCTTCTTTATGCATCTCCCATCTACACTAATCTCTCCAAAAAGAACCTCAACAAACTAGCTATATCCTATAATAATATTGCCAGATTTGCTACTAGCTCCCCTTATAGAACTCATCACTGTCTTAATCTAAAAAACTAGGCTGGCTTGAACTTCCAAATCTGATACAATTTCATCAACTCTCAATAACTCACAAGGCCCTTAATCAGCCCAACAATACTCCCATACTCTCTAGCTTTATTACACCATATAGTAATCTCAAAAATTTACGATCCTCAAACAAAATCCTTATGAATATAACTAAATCTAAAAACTTAGCAGGTGATTCCTTGTTCTCCAACTCTGTTGGAAAAGTATGGAATCAATTACCACCTGATCTTACATCCCAGACCTCTCTCCCACTTTTTAAAAAACATCTAAAACACTACTTCAATAACCACTGGTTATGCTCCTGTTGTAACCCTGACTAAAAATTTCTTGTCTCTGACCTTCTACCTTCTCTAAATACTAAACTCCTTAAAACACCTTAATAGCCTTTGATCTCATATAAATTATATAAGTGTACTATCAAACTAAGACCTACTAAGATTTGTAAAAAAAAAAAAAAAAAAAATATTTTTTTTATTCTTCTATATTTTTACATAGAATTTATAATATAACTCTCTGTTATAATTATAGCTGTTTAAACTTTTTTTATGTCTTTATTATTGCTGCATATGACTGTCAATGCTTTTTCTTACATTGTATGTTATTTCCTGGAGCTTTTCTCCCCGGGCCTCTACTGAAAATGGACATATATCAAGTTAGACAAGCCCGGTCAACAAATGTAAAATAAATAAAATAAATAAACCTCAATCTATTTTAAATACACAAAGGGAGACAGGAAGCTTTTTCCTTGTAAAGAGTTTAGAAGAATCCCAAGCAATACACAAGACTAATCCATGATGGTGTCCAGTTAAGCTAAACCCTCTTGTAGCGCTTGTAGTCCCCAGCAAAGTTTGTTTCTGTTCTGGAATGGATATGTTGGGTATCTAGTTTTTAATATTTAGTAAATGGGTGGTTCATATTGTGACGTCCCACCTCTGGCCTAGAAATCAAGGAGCCTCAATCCTTCACACTAGCACCAGTGGGTGATGTACATTGGGAGGATGACAGGAACGCACACAGTATTTTCAGATGTAGCTCTCTGCATCTAGTACAATTTCTCTTAAGAGTACACAGAGACCACAGTCAGTCTGGGGCTGGTTTCTCCCTCTTTCTCCAGATCCCCAATAAGATTCTCCACTAGCACAGCTATACAGTTGAGATCTCAGCTGAGTAGCCAAGCCAAGACCTCCAGCACTCTCTTTCTGTCCAAACAGTGCTTCATGTTCCTGGCCAAGTAGCTGACACACACACACACACACACACACACACACACACACACACACACACACACACACACACACACACACACACACTTTGAGGTTTGATTTATACACACACACACACACACACACACACACACACACACACACACACACACACACACACACACACACACCTGGGAAAGGTTGGCACAGGTTTACTAGCTATGCCCCCTTCTGCCCAGACTATAAGGTAGTTTCCCCTGCTGTCAGTCACTCCTTATCAGATACTTTAAGGCCCTTAACAAAGGGTGTCCAATCTTACTGTGTAATATTACTATCAATACAAATGGTAGTTTGACCAAGAGCAAGGCTATTAGGAGTGGCTTACACAGTGTCACCAAATAAATATACAAGTACTCTTAAAACTTAAATATGTCTCTATACTGATCAGCCACAATAAAAGGTTTAAATATATTTAATAATAAATAATAAAAGAACAAGAAAATACTCAGTATATACTTACAGTTACAGAAGAGTTCATAATCACATGAAATATTTAAAACAACATTGCAGGACAGTCTCAAATAAATAAAGGTAAACATCTAAGCTAAGCTTTACTATATTCCTGACTATATCTAAATGAATTACTGTACCCTAATACTTACTTCAGAGAGCAAGCAAGGCAGATGTGGTGAGTGGGTCTTCTAGCTGATGTTGTCAGGTCCAAGAAAAATGCAGCATATTCAGTCTCACTCACAGAGTACTTAAGATAATATCTCAAATATTACTGCTGGGATAGTTTGCAGGATGGCATCACTGCTTGTCATCTCTGACTCTATCCCAGATGAAAAAAAAACATTGATTCAGCTGGTAGCATTTAGCATCTACCTGTGAAAATACATAAGCAAGGGCTTTTCTACGATCTGAGGCAGATCCTGGAAGTCATAAAGCAATAAATGCTTCCAAGACAATACAAAAAAAACCCTTCTAGTTCTAGACATTGTGTCTGTCATTGCACTGAAAAAGGAAATATAACATCCTTTTATTACGTGGCCATAAAGTAATTTAATTTCAGCTATTTTTCTGAAGTTAACATTTTGTGTTTCAGTTTCCATTGTTAAAATATATACATCTAAACAGTTACAATAGTGCAGGTACATTTCTGTTCAATTCCAATAGGGCATGCTGTGGTTACATTTTAGTTCAGTACTTTACAAAATAGCTCTTCGGCACACGTCTGTATAAACCATCTTATACGGCATACAGTTCTAATACATTTGTAACACAAGCATATGAATCCTGTTGATATTTACAAATGACATATAATTATTTACAAAATTCCAGATAGCTGGGCTGGCAGTATCTCCTTTATGACACATGTGTGTCACTGGCACAGCTATTCTTAAAATATGTAGCAAAAATGTATTTTTTAGATCCATTCTCCCCTCCATGTCTGCTAACTGGCAGTCTCTTCCAAATGGTCTTAAGGCCATTCATTCTAATATTTACAAGTGCTACCTCACTGACATTTCAAGGGGTGAGATCTGACTGCAGGAACCAGATAACAATACTGACTTCTCCAGACAGCTGAGCAGATCCCAACAGCAAAATTGTATGCAAGTCCAACAGTAAAAAGCCAAGAAATCCAACTGTCTTATAAAAATAACACTTTATTCCACAAGCAAAGCTTTCAAGTCATACAGACTTTTTCTCAAAGCATAGAATAATTAATTCATATCACTTCTAATGCAAATATTTAATGAAAATGCCAGCCTATCACCACCAAACTACACATCATATGACAGAATCTAAGTTTTTTTTTTAAAAAGATACAAAATGGTCTATACAACTACATGTAAATATTGTACAATGAAAATATATATGTGTGTATATAATTCAATAAGTGCATAATTAAAAACAGATTAAAATAAAATAATTGCTATAGCCTGGATTAAAAATCATGCATAGCTTTGTTTACATTTTAAAATAGGTTTTATTCTATTCATAGTATTTAGTCCTGGTGGCGAGTCAGCTCTAAAATAATTAATTAATTTATACTCAGCTAATGCAGTCCTATTATTTAAGTCCCCTCCTCGTTTTTGTATACATACGTTCTGGAGCACCCTAAATTTAAAAGTATGCTCATTAACGTGTTGCATGATATGTTTACTAAGTGCATTCATATCAATGTCCCAACAAGTATCTGATAAATGTGGCCCTATCATTTCCTTAAAATTTTGGTTTGTTTTTCCTATATAAAAATATTCACATTTTATGCAGTTAGTGAAATATATAACATTGTAAGCTGCGGTGGTGCAGCGGTAGCATTGTTGCCTCACAGCAAGAGGTTCTCCAGTTTGATTCTTGGCTGGAGTGCTTTCTGTGTGGAGTCTGCATGTCTTCCCTGCAGTCGAGTGGCATTTGAAAGACATGCGTTGAATGAGCATGCCTTCGCTGAAGGTTGGGCATCGAGCTGGCACCTCAGCACCTGTAAAAAATCTACTGCCAATCATTAGTGTACCAGAGTTCTGCTGTGGCGACCCCCTAACCGGGAAAAGCCAAAAGAAGAACAAAGTGAAATATATAACATTCTAAGTATAGCATGTCTCAAACACATTAAATCTAAAAATCCATTTAGTAATAGGGTGAACATATTCATTATCCAAGTTAATGTAACCACAATAAACACAATTGTAACATGGAATTGTATCTTTCTTATTAATAGAGAGTTCTTTTATTTGACAAAATGCTTGATCTTTATAGCATAGATGTTGTTTCAAGTTCTTCTATTTTTTTTAAATACAGATTGTGGCTTATCACCAGCTAACTTTTCACCTTCAGGGTCAGAATTCAAAATGGCCAAATGATTTTGTATTATTTTTCTAATCAAAGCAGTATGACTGTTAAACTTTGTAATACATCCTATAGAATAATTTCCATTATGTCTGTTATTCCTAGAAATGGTACTAAAATTAGAGAAATAAGGTTTGCCTAATCCTTCACATTCTGAAATCACAGATTCCATATTATTCTTTATCAGCTCAGGATCATACCGTCTGGTATGAAAATCAGTGGCCATCCTCTCCATTTCATGCAGAAAACTCTCATTTGATATATTTAATCTACTGGCCTTAAGAACTGACTTCTAACCACTTCTTTTATGAACTTATGTGGGATGCATACTGTTAGAGTGTACGTATCTAGTAGCTTGGACATTTTTTCTATGTATCATGAATCAAATATTCCTTCTCTAAACATAATAATATCCAAAAAAGTCATTTTTTCATTATAATAATTTAAATCAAATATAAGAAAATCAGTAGTCTTCTGTAAATCATTAACAAACTTTTTAAGAGAATCGTTACTGCCAGTCGAAATAAGAAATATGTTGTCCACAAAGCTTTTGTAAAATACCAAATGTTCATGTAAATACCCACTATAGGATTACTACAAAATATATTTATTTACTCCCACCTGGAAAGGACAAGACTGGCATTGCTATTTGCAACTGGGGTACTCATTGCTATGCCCAGTAGTTGATGGAATAATTCATCATTAAATAAGAAGATGTTATTATTCAAGATGACATCTAATACAGAACAACGCATTTCAATTTTCATAGCTGTAAAACTGGTATGGATGCATACAAATTCTCTAACAGACTGTATACCAAATTCATCAGGAATACTAGTATATAATGATTTAAAATCCATAGTGACCAACACAATATCATTCATTAAACTATCTTGAGACCAACTATATAAGGTATTAAAAAATCATTTCCATCCTTAATATAACTTTTACTGTGTACTGTATAACTGAACTTCTTAGTATTTTGATATAGCTGTAGTTACCCATTGGCTACCTGAAACTATAGGTATCATAGGTCGTATGGTCATATTCTTATGGATCTTAGGCAACAGATAAATAACCAGGATAACAGGATTGGCAATATGCAAATAATGATACAGCTCAGGGGAAGAAGGTATAATTATTAAACGAGCTGATAACGATAGGAAAATAGTGAAATGGATAGCGATAAATATACTGCTGCGATGCATGGGATACTATTAGACTCTAGTACATTCAATAAGGTAGACAAGAATTTTATGAATAGTGTAAAATATAAAGTAAAATCCTATCTTTAAGATTTATTGATGGATCTGCCAATCTCCCCTGAGCTATATAATTGTTTGTATATTGCCAAGCCTGTTATCCTGCTTAGAGTTGGTTTTATATCAATGACTGTTTAGGAATCCTTCTGGCAGTAGCTACAGACATTATGAATGTTCAAAGGTAAATACAAGTTCCAGAAAAAAGGGAAGCATTTCTTTAACAGTGTTCAAGTCTGAAACTGGGCAAAAAGCATTTTGAAGTGATTTCATTAAAGGGGATGCAGTGTCCACTGAAATTAAGTCAGAAAAATGCAAGTAGGGATTTCAGAAAAGCAAAATATGAGAAAAGAGAAAGACAAGTCTGACTTATAGGTATGTTTCAGAATATTTACCGGTGCTGAAAATGAACAGGATCTGGATCAATACATTGGTTAGCAACATAATATGAGAATTTTTCTAGGTAATATTTTCTAGACAAAGGCTTTCTGGCTTTTTCAAGGTGTGAATATTTTTTGCAAAGAATGATGAAATATCTAAATTTTAAAGAAAAGGGTGTTCATCCATGGATATCTTGTTGACCGTTGCTGTTATGAGAAGTTCTGCCAGCGATGTTTAATTGAAGAGATGGTATGTCTCCTTAATGATATTCATTTGTCTCAAACTCTTAATACTGATGCAAGTTAATGCTTTCCAGTTGCTTGACCCTCTAAGGCATTTTCTCTCCATCTCTAAGAGGACATCTCAATGATGATAAGCAATATGCAAACAATTACATTTACCCATTAGATACCTCAGTATCTTAAAGCAGACCACTTTCATCACTGACATACCTCTGTGATCTGTCTTAAAGCCTACATTTTTCAACACTCTTTTTTAATATTCTAATTTAGGGAAAATAATATGGGCAATAACCTTTCCTAATAGCTTCAAAGTCATAGCTGTTTTTCTGAATAACTATTACAGTCAGATACTCATGATTTATTGAGTGATAAATTAAATGGGTATGCACCCTATAGGATTATAATGGATCCCAATAAACTTCCAGTAATTAACTTAGAATTAACTTTGACTCAGCTACATGAAAAAGCACTTTGTACCTTCCTACTGCCATCTTTACACACGAGCTGGTACAGTAAAAGATAAAGGAACAATTTTCTATCAACTGCTCTGAAGCTAGTTTATCTTGTTTATTAAAAACCCCTAATGTGCAATGAGTTTGTCCTTTTAGCTAACATAATACTTACATTACTCTGTAATGGGGCCATTAGGCCAAAAACTGAATATAAGCATACTTTCTGCAAGCATAACATGTCCAAATGTGAAGGCTTTAAGAAGTTCAAAGCTACAATAATTGGAATGGATACAACTTTTCTTATGAGTAAATTACTGATTTCTCAAAATGTACTCTATTAACTGCAAGCTATTGAGAGACAAATTATATTTCATACTTTGAATTATTCATTTATATGGGCAAGTGAGCTCATCTATCAGTGGCCCATTTTGGACACAACCCAGGCCACAAAGTCAAAGAGAAATGTAATACATGTCCACTACTTAGAGCAAACCATCAACCAACATACCTTTGAGAGCTGAGAAGAAACAATTGCACCTGGAGAAAATAATTGCATCTGGAGAAGACTCACAGAGATATGGTGATTACATGGTGATTACATGCAAACTCAATGCAGGCCATGAAGGGGGGTCAGAACCAAACTACAAGCTCTGGAGGTAAAAACATGAAATCTTCCCTAGTGAGCCAGTGTGCTACCCATATTGTCAACACTTGCTTCATCATATTCTACCAAAAATAAAATCTGCGTATTTAAAATTGATATCAAAAACTTCAGAAGAAGGTATTTGACACTTATTCACAGTTTCCCAATTTGTATGCCCATCTACCAGTTGCATTTAAGGGCAGTAACCCCACAACATCATTCAGGACAAAGTATGAGGTTCAGCATGTATATATTCAGTCCTCGGACTGCAGGTTCTGAATTTGCCTATAAGAACCATGATATGTTAATCCCTGCACAATGAAACATGATTTTCCAAGACCTCATTTGTAAAATCCAGAATCTTGGTAGCCAACACTGTGAAGTACATATTAAAAATAAAATATCTTCAGTTTTAGCTGTGTGTGTATGTGTGTGTGTGTGTGTGTGTGTGTGTGTGTGTGTGTGTGTGTGTGTGTGTGTGTGTGTGTGTGTGAGTGTGTGCGTGTGTGTGCGTGTGTGCGTGTGTGTGTGTGTGTGTGTGTGTGTGTGTGTGTGTGTGTGTGTGTGTGTGTGTGTGTGTGTGTGTGTGTGTGTGTGTGTGTGTGTGTGTGTGTGTGTGTGTGTGTGTGTGTGTGTGTGTGTTTGTGTGTGTGTGTCTCTGCTGGCATGGAGGCTTTTATCACCTGAACTACCCATTCTGAAAGTGTGGTCCCAGACCTTATACTTCATAACTTTCAAAAGTTTTTTTTTCTGTTTTTTTTTTTTTTTCTAACTCCAAAGTCATATTTTCCTCATGGTAGTGTCAAGGCAACACTTGGAATCTAGTCAGTAGCCCTGTATCCAAAAGTCTAAAAGATATATAAATTCAAAAATTGGTAGATAGATCATTCATACCATTATGATGCTGGTATCAGATAAGCATAGTTCAACTACCCAGGCTTTGACACAATGAACTCCTCCCATAAAGTAATGACTTTAAAAGGACAGGATAGAAGAAGACAACACATAAAATAAATGCAGTGTGTACCAGGGTTATCTCGCCACTTCAGTTCCTAAAGGATCAGGACCGAGAAGTATTTTTTGGCTATAATTAGTAGCTTTTGTAACAGAATGAAGGGTGGAAAGACATGATATGAATTCTGAATTCAAATAAAGGAAAATGCATACATTTTCCAGGTATAAGGTCAAGGGTGGATAGAGCAGAATCTCAGAGATGGAAAAGTTTTCTGCAGTAAACATATGATCTATGAAGTGCCCCAGGACCATGTTATGATCTTACAAGTAGACCTCTTCATTGTTTGTGAGATAGCATCAGGATCTAGTCAATGAAGCATCCAGAGAACATTGTTCACCTTATGTGCAATTTGCTCAGGCCATTAATTTGGTATCTAGCACACTTTCCAAAGGTGAGTCTACATTCAACAGCTATACCGACATAATTCTTGCATTATTGTTATATACATGGTGTGCAACATATAAAGGCAATTACCACTGCCTCCAGTATATATGTTATTTGTTAAACTTTTCACAATTTATTTCCATATTGAAAATTCATGCAATAAATAAAAATATGTTACATTGTGGTATCCAATATCTAATTAGGACATGCTTAAATAAAGGAAGTCATCGGAATTTTCAGAAAAAAAAAGATTTGTTAGATATTGTCATAATACATGGTGAAGACTAGTTGACATGTTTTATTCGTACTGATTTCGGTGTCTGGATGGATCATATTGTCCAGATATTGACCATGCACTTGAAAAAGACCCCCAAATACAAAAAATGACAAAGGCACAAAAGCTTATATTAAACCTAGACACTGGCTTTTTAAACTTTACTCTTGTAAGCATAAATTGCTGGCTGAAAGACAAAGAACTGAATTTAGCTAGCATTATGAAAAAAAACCCACTCCTAATAAATAAGATTTGGTTTTAGAGATGTTTAGTGTACTGGATGGATGCAGGAGAAGTTGGTGAATTGCTGTTGCATGAAGCCTGTCTGCCTCCCAGACAGTTCTCATGGAGAGTACATTCTAGAAACTGAATATAGAAGCTGGAGGTGCTGTGTGAATAATCTCACTGAAGGTGGTCTTATGGGACAAAAAAATGCTTTTATAACTATTGACTTGACATAGTTGCAAAGAAACACTATCATCAGAAGTTTCTTGAGATAAAGATATGTAGACTAAAGTAAAACATTTTCCTTATTACATATCTCGAAAGAGAATGCGAAATTGCAAAAAAAGGCATCAGAGACTACACCTAACACACTAGAGAGCTGATTAAAAGGAAAAAGCAAAATGTAACACAGGGTGTAATGCAAACTGAGTATCAGATATGAAGCATTAGCACTGATCACATGACTTTTCATAGTAGCACAAAACACTGTAGAAGTAAGATTGCTTTTTATGTTACCAGCTTGTTACTACACCAGAACTTGATTTGTTGCAGATACTATGCTTTCTGTTTTGTTTTTTGTTTTTGTTTTTTTTTTTTGTGTGTGTGTGTGTGTCAGTCCCAGAGAAGGAAAATTGTGACTTTTAGATTTGCTTATACCTTTTCCCTTTCCATCACGTTTGTATGTTTGTGTAATCTTGGGGTATAATATATATGGATCTAGGATGTTTGCTCGTATGAGAAAACGTCCGAATCCATAACCACCGAACACACTTTAACGAAAGTGCTTTTATCGAAAAAGCACTTTCATTAAAACGTGTTACAAAAAAAAACAAAACAAAACACTACATTAACGTTTAGGTAGCTATGCCCCCCACACCCCCCACTTTAATATTCTCCCTCCGTGACCACACTACAGTGGGGAAAAGGGAATTTTCCCTTATCTGCACCATAGTACAGCCTCAGCAACAGGCATACTTACGAGAAAGTGCTTCTTTGGTGAAAAGCACTTTCACATAAGTATTCCCAGCCGTTTGGGTTTCAGACGTTTGCTCATTCGAGCAAATGTCCTAGACCCATGTGTGTGTGTGTGTGTGTGTGTGTGTGTGTGTGTGTGTGTGTGTGTGTGTGTGTGTGTGTGTGTCCGTGCATACGTGTGTGTTTGTGTGTGTGTGTGTGTACTTGACATACAGGCAGTCGACTCCTCCAATGCTCAAATTCATCCAGCGAAAGTCAGAATGCTGAATTCTGGTGTATGCAACATGAACACCAAACCTCAAAACTCTCTACCACTCTGGACCCAGGAACAAGTGTATATACATTTAAAATAGAGATGAGGGGGCTGACAATAAATATGGGATGAGTGCAGACGGGGAGTTGTTACCCTGAAAAAACAATTAATTATTTTATATTGCATGGCAATGTCTTTGTTGAGATATTTTAGTAGTATCATTATATACTGTTTTTGGTGATTTGGTTATGATTATTTGAATTGTGATGAAGGAAGTCGGTATTAATCACAGTAAACTAATTTGGCAAGTGAGATTCAGCCCATTATTTTGAAGGTAGGAATTCTATTTATGTCATTGGTGAATTGTGATCAGATGATCAACATACTACTGTGGCATTATACTTTTTGGCCAGTGATGGATAATACTTACCAAAAGTAAAACTGAATAAAAAGCTTCTAAGCCCCAGTATAATGGTAAAGAAAATCATTGTCAATTCATATCTCCAGCATCAAAGAATGAATGTGTACTTCAGCAATAGGCAGTATCCCAGACTACCATGTGTCAGTAGAGGGATCAAAACAATTAATAAAGCTAATATGGACTGGGTGAAAATAATTACTGGAAATACTACGAGACTTTAATATGCCTATTCTTAAAAATGCATCATCACACACTTCTGACTAAACTGTTTGCATGAAAAAAGTATTTTGAATATGCTTTCTCTTAACAGAAAGAGACAAAATGAAATTGGAGCATTCATGTTGTGAGACTATTACAGTCAAGGCTTTGAAAAACAGATACATGTTTTTCTATTTTTGTTTTAATAATAAGAAAAAAAGCAGTAAACATCAAAATCAAAAGACTGTAAAAGTTTCTCATCTCTGGAACACATTTGAGACATATCCAGAGCTTTACAACATACACATAAACGCTCCGAGTTACTTCAGTCTTCAGTTAAACAATGATTCCGGCAACGTGACTGTGAGAAGATAAAGTCTGATATACCCAAGAGAAGAATCTGAGTGAAACTGCTGCCAAGAGAGCTGAACAAAAACAATCAGGTTCATAAATGGATTTGAAATAGTGATTTGAAGAACAGCCAGTCCTTTTAAGTATATTCCATGTAACTGTCATTTGCCAAAAATGGTGTCCAACAGCCAAGTACCCACAATGAAATGGTGGGCAATCACACTGCCATATTTTTATGAAAAATAATTGAAAAAAAATCACATGACCCTTACTTCTGTTATACTTTATTGCATCCCACAGAGAATCCAAAGTTGACATAGATGTTTTTTTAACACTGTAACAAGCTACAAAACTGCATCACAGCAGCCTAACAAACTTCCCTAGCACTTTTATCTGTAGATAAATAGAGCTTTTAGGATTGCATTTTAAAGGCTCTGTGGCTGCTAACGTGTGAAAAAAACTGCTTCAAATCTCATCTCTATGTAAAAATCTGTTCACAAAGACATTTATTTACAAACATCCCTTTATTAAAACATTATAGAATGTATGTAAATTGTTGATCTACTACAAATGACCAAGTCTAAAGTACTCCAAAACCACTGTCTCAAAGCAAAGGACTCGCATTTAGGGTTAATGACGAAGTGGTAGTTTAGCGTTGGAGTTGTAGAGCTACACAGTTTAGTATGTTTTAGTGGTGGGAAGGCTAAGGAATTAAGTAGGATCAGACAAGTGTGACTTAGGACTCTTCATATTTAGATGAACTAGTAATAAGCAAGCATGTTGTAGACTAATAACATACAAACACCTGTAGTAGATCCCAAAGTTCCTATTAAAATAACATTTTGGTTCACAGCTTAAGAATGCACAATGACATACAAGTTTTTCAATAGCAGACTCTGATTGTCTTGTCATAATTAATTATGTTTTAGCTTTATATCTTGATAAATAGAAGTTTGTAGATGTCTTTGTGTTTTGCCAAGTGTTTTTCTGGTTTGATTCTATATGAATTTGCTGTGGGACTTTTCTTTTCTTGTTGCCACCTTAAAATTGTTGGCTTCATTATCTTCACTTAACTGGCCAACTAGCATGGGATCTCAGTGCGTATACAATTAAAAATGTTTATATTATGAAGCTCTTATTCTTCTGTAGATGCCTGAGATCTAGTTCTTAAACCATAAATCCTTGTTTTCTGTGTGCTTTGTGTGTGGTAAAAGCACAGCTGTTTTTAAATAAGTAAATGTTCACAATAATGGGAACTGACTGCACACTTCTGTCATTCTAACATCATCTATAGAGGAGGCCACCAAATTATCAAATACACAAAGGTCAAGGGAAAGAACTAGTCTATCTGCAGTAATGATAGAGTTTAAACACTTGTGAAAGCTCATCTCAAGATGTTGCTGTTCCAGTGAAATCTCCAGGTTCCTGTGATAAAACAAGTACAATGTCTGTGAGCAACTTCCTTTCCACTCAAGCAGGAAACCATAATTTATGTAACAAGTCACACATTTCCTAGCACCGATATTTACACTGCAAGATGCAATTATAAAGGTATATGAATTTAGAAGTAAATATTTATTCTGTCATTTGTTTGCTTGTTCATTTGTTTTATGCTTCACAAAAATATTTTCAACAGACTTGATAGAGACAGTATTGATGGAGATGAAAACAAGAGGTTCATATGAAAATGCTGCCTTTCCATAAAAAGAAAAAAAAAAAAGACTTGCATACAAAAAATAAAATATTATAATTATTGTCACTTTGGTATTTTATGTTATGCCGGATAGTAATACAGGAAGGCTAATTATTAATATGAAGTGAGGCACCCTTAAATTCAAGGAAACATCATTTGCTATAATGCTGAAAAACAGGTGAAGAAGGATAATGCCATCTTGGTTAGCAAGTTGTTGGTGTTTCATTGTAAATTTTGTATCCAGAACCTGTCAGAGATTTGAGATGAATGGCTAGGCTTAAAAAGGCCCTTGTGGACCCATTTGGGATGTACCTTACAAGACACCTGCAACAGCTGGAAAGACCACAGAAGTACCTCACCAAGAGGATCACTGGCCTCAAACAGATGCCCTATGCAGCTCGACTGAAGACACTCCAGATGTACTCGGTTGCATACCGCCTACTCAGCGGTGATCTCTTCCTGACATACAAGGCCATGTCCAACCCAGAATTGATGGACATGCTCAATCTAAAGAAAACCTTGTCCCCTTGAGCCACACACTCTAGGGATCTACACCTCACCACAACAATAAACAGGACATGCTGGAGGGATAGATTCCTGTCCCAGAGACTTCCCATGCTTTGGAACAAGATTCCAATGTACATTAGGCATAGCTCCTCACTAACACTCTTCAAAATAAACCTTGAGGAGTGGATGGGAAACAGAAAGTTTACCCCGGGGATCACTTCAGTGGCTCTACTGGACAGAGGCACAGGAAACTAATCTAAGGGGGTGGCAAAAGCCAGCAGATTCTGGCTAGGCTTATAAATGCCTTTGGGCAGATAGCCTAGTAGCTACCTATGAACCTATGGTTGTTAGCCTAGTACACTCCTATGAACCAATGAACTTATGAACCAAACAAACTGCATTTGTATTCAAATTAAACACAAAGAACCAAAGAAATAAGTTACTATTGCATTTCACTTGCCACTGGAATGTAATAGATAGCATGCCAAACCTAAGCAAGTGTGAACAGGTAACTGTACTGGATGTTTGCTGAGATTCACAGAGAAACACTTTTGGGTAGCAGATGGCTTGCACCATATGGAAACAATGCACTTCTGTGAAAAATAGATAAGATAATGAAGCAAGAACATATTGCCTGAGCAGGCAGATTGCTGAGTTTCAGAGAGACATAATGTTCAGGATGGAAATTATGTCTATGAAGCATAACAATATAGCTGATAACTTGCAAAGAAATACAAGCTAGTTCTCTTGTACTCCCTTGTGTAAACCTCTTTACAATGCATGTGAGGCATACAGCAGCAAGCTGCCACTACAAACGGCAGAGGATCAGCATGTATTAGATAACAAAGAAACTTCAACTTGTGGCCAGTAACTGAAAACCTTACTGGTTACATGAAGGGAAAAAGAAATAGTGGAATGTAGGAAAAGTGTGATAAGAAGCAGAAGAACCCACAGTTGGAATACATAAAGTGAAAGCAGATTGGGGGAAGCAGGCCACATTTTTATGGGGAGAAGACACCGTTTTGTATACATAGAGAAAGAAGGGAAGAGAGGAGGGGTAAATGCATAAATGGGATGAATGAAGGGGGTGATTTGGCAGCAGAAGCACACAAACATATATGCATGTGAAAAATAGGAGCAGATGCTGCCATATTAGGAGGGGAGGCATGGGATACACACAGACAGTCAAACAGTGGCAGTCAAGTGGTTGTGGATAGGGAAGGGTATCAGTATCTACTGGGTTTTGGCTCCAGGTGACCATTGGCATGGGTCAGATCCACTTCTGGTAGTCTGATGGAATGGGTCAATCATTCCTGGAGAGGTTGATACTCAGTGATCCAGAGTGCCAATGCCTGGTCAGTTGACAGGTACACCCCCTGCTCCAACTGTGGCTGAGCTGAGGCAAGTAATTGATGCAGGCTATCTGTCAGTAAGGGGACACAAGCCCCTCACTGAGGCACTGCCATCTTCCTCACTTACATCAACTGATGTTTCATCTAGGCATGGGTTGGCAGTTGCTGCATGCTTTTTGCTATGAGCTGCCATAATATAATGACCTGCAGAAAAGAGACACAAAGGAAGGGTGAATTAGTGATGATGAGACACAGCTGGCACATGATGTTGATTAGGTGACAAAATAAGAGTCCACAAACTGTACTGTGCCATAAGTGTCATGTCATAAAGGCCATGACAAGCAGATGTGTGAAAGACGCAGCAGACAATGCACATGGATGTACAAGCAATCCTGAAATAGTTATCCAACCTGACTTCCCTGTCTTTTGTATATTAAAAACAACAGAGGTAGGACTGGAAGGATACCCATAGCTTTGTAAACATGGCTCAGTACCACTGGTATTTATACTGAAGCACAAAACATTACAGTTGCTAACAACAGCACACTCAACAGACAGGAAGTCACCCACAACAGCCAACCTGTTACATCCTTGATTCTGTCAGGGGAAATAATCTTTTTTAGGAACAGTGCTCTGAAAAGCAGAAAAACTTATTTTAAATTATAAAGGGAAACACAGAAGAAATCACACACACTTACAATATCATTTGGGGTGTTCTTGCCTCAGCTCTGCTTCTCCCATCTGAAAATCTTCAGGGTGACAGCATCACATGTGATTACAGCAGTGCCTGCACTGCTCACTGATATGGAGGATGCCAGTCATCCCGATCAGCTGTCTGACAGGTAGTATTAGTTATCTATCTTATGAAATGTACCTGTATTAGATCCAGGCAGCCACTCTCTGAACTGGCCATGGAGGTTGTGTAACATGATTTTACTTTTGTTTTCACACCAGGAAGACACACCATGGTGCACTAGCATCTGCAGCTATCACTATCAATATATAGTCAATTAATATGGTAGCCTGTGACTCACACTTTATATGAGACTTAGGTTCATAGGTGCATAGGTAAGTACTAGGCGATCAGCCTGAGGGCATCTATAAGCCTAGCCAGAATGTGTTGGCTTTTGCCGCCCCTTTAGATTAGTTCCCTGTGCCACTGTCCAGCAGAGCCATTAGTTCCCGGTGCCTCTGTCCAGCAGAGCCAATGCAGTGATTCCTGGGGTAAATTTTCTGTTTCCCATCCACTCGTCAAGGTTTCTTTTGAAGAGTGTTAGTGAGGGGTTCTGCCTAATGTAAATTGGAATCCTGTTCCAAAGCATGGGGAGTCTCTGGGACAGGAATCTATCCCTCCAGCACATCCTATTTATCGTTGTGGTGAGATTTAGATCTCAGGGATTTGTTTTTTTTTAGATGGAGCATGTCCATCAATTCTGGGTTGGACATGGCCTTGTATGTAATGCAGAGATCACCTCTGAGTAAGCAGTATGCAACCGAGTACAGCTGGAGTTTCTTCAGTTGGGTTGCATAGGGCATCTGTTTGAGGTCAGTAATCCTCTTGGTGAGGTACTTCTGTGGCCTTTCCAGCTGTTGCAGGTGTCTTGTAAGGTACATCCCAAATGGGCAGTTGTACTCTATGATGGGTCTGATGAGTGATGAGTAGAGGGTCACAATAACCTCTTTTGTTCTAGATGCGAACCCTTTTGTGATTAGGTGGGCCACATAAAAGGATTTTCTAACCACTTTGGCAATATGATTATCAAAGGAGAGATTACTATCTACTTGGGTCCCCAGATCCCTTATTACATTTTCTGTATTTAGGGGACTACCACGTATGCGGTAGTTCTCGGGTACTTTGTTTTTTCCAAAGGGGATGACTATGCACTTTTTGGCATTTAGCTTGAGGCCATGATTTTGACACCAGGTATCCATCTCAGTGAGACCCTTTTGGAGGATGTCTGTATCAGCCAGAGAGTCAATTATTCACAGATATCAATGTACCCCATACTGAGGAGTGCCTCGAGTGCATGCATTTTGAGGTTTAGACTTCTGGCGTTGAGTGGCATTACCCTCAGTTTTTGGTTGCATGGAGAACATCGGTATTTGTGCATTTACAGAAACCTGGTTTAAGGCTCCAGAAAGCACCCCAGCACTACCAGGCTATAACTTATACCATACTTTTCGGCCACAGAACCCAAACCGAAACACAAAAGGCGGGGGTGTATCCAGATTCATCAAGGGTACCCACACCTCCAGGTTAGTGGTGCAGCACGATGCCTCAGAGATCATCCATATGCAACTAACCATGAGCAAAACTGCAATTCAGATTGTAGCTTGCTACAGATCACCCACCATGACCCAGGACCCCCATTCTGCATTTCTGGAGACACTGGAAAATATGAAGGTCCTATCAAATGTCCTAATATTGGGTGATTTCAATTACCCAAACATTAACTGGGAGAACTACTCAAATACTAACTCCCTTGCCCAACGCTTCCTAGAATTTTTAAACTCGAACACCCTGGATCAACTGGTCAACATTCCCACCATAAGTGACAACATACTGGATCTGGTCATCACCAACATGGGCGACCGGTGTTCCACACCGGAGGTCAACCCCTCGCTGGTTAGATCAGACCATAGACTAATCACTCTGGATATCCACATTCTGCCCCCACCCCCAATCAAGGAAACCACTGTGAAAAACGTTTCAAAAGCAAACTTCATGTTACTTAAGACCGAGGTGGAAAGGTTCACAGCCCCCATGCTAAAGGACAATGGGGTCTATATTAGAACATCGAAGTTTCAAAACTTCAAATGTTCTAATATTGAACCCTATTCAGTGAAAGCTGAAAATATCGAAGCAACAGAAAACTGAATTTTTTCCTTGGGAAAGAATTTGGTTGTCCGTTTCTGTTGCTTCAGTATTTTCAGCGCTGTGGTCGAAAGTTACGGGTCGGGTTCGGGTAAGTGTATGATTGAGTGGAGGTTAGGTTAGTTAGGGCTAGGGTGCGAGTTAGGTAGATGTGCGATTATGTGGATGTGAGGGTTAGGGTGGGGTAGGTGAGTTAGGGTTAGGGTTAGGGTTAGGGCATGGGTGAGGTGAGTGTGTGATAGTGACAGACCTTAGGGTTAGGGTTTGGGTTACGTTAAGTGGATAGTTAGTGGTGTGTGTATAGTTTAGTGTAGGGTTAGGTGTAAGATTTTAGGTGTATGTGTGTGGATTGCTGTTTGTTTGGTGTGCTTGAGTTGTGTGCATGTGTTTTGGAACAGCAAATTTTTTCCCTAGGAAAAAAATTCTCTGTTCTGTATATTCGATGTTTTCAGCTTTTGCTGAATAGGGTTTGATATTAGAACATTCGAAGTTTTGAAACTTCGGTGTTCTAATATAGACCCAGGACAACACTGTCCAAGCTGCTGAATCCCTTACAAAGGCAGCACCACTGTATAGCATGATGTGTGTACATATACAACATCCATGAACGATCAGATGTGTACTGCATACTGGTGACATGTAGTATAATGTATCTGACTTATTTCACTGATGTTCCTCTAGAAAATATAGTTATCTACAGACATCAATTTAATCTAGTCTCATAAGTATATATTAATGTGTTTTTATTGATGGTCTCCCATGAAATAAACCGAAACAGACAGGGATAAAGTAGAAGTAATAATGGTATATGAACAGTTTAATATCTAGAAGTATTTCCTCAGAGCAGAGCCCAGAGGTGCTCCACAAGTGTGTGGTATAACCAGTCATAAAAATGTGAATGTGTCTCACAATAACCCTTGCTAACTGCACTGTAAGTATACTACCAGTAGGTGTCAGCACTATTGCCTGCAGCCTGTATCTCTATAGTTATAATTATGTAGCTGATGTTACTGTCTTCATACCATTACATCTTTTTGATGTCAGCCCCCCACAACAAGACTGCCACTCCTTCCCCTGAACTCAGACTTATGATGTATGTCAACAGTGCCTTATACATGTGAGTACCTGCTTTTATGGATTTAAAGTCCCAGTACCGGGTATAATGACCTTCAGTGTCCACCTGCATGCATAGGTTGTAAAATGTATAAAACTGTATCAACTGGATGGCAGACCAAAGCAACAGAGTTGCATCCTGTTTGGAGCTCTGCCCTACACATATGGTGAGGGTGGCTACCCGCAGAGTCATCTATTGTGGATGTCCGTGCACCTATGAGGTAAGGGTGATATTGTCCCAGTGCATTCAAAGTTTCAGCAATTTTTTTTTTTGGTGTATGTGTAAACCACCCATAGCTCTCAACCTCTTGGACAGAGCCTAAAATAATGGAGGGACAAAGGCCAAAAAATAGGGACAAACTTTAAATATTGCTCTTATAAACTTAAAAGGTACTAGAATAAGAGGTTTTGTGTTAGCATGCATTTTCTGAAGGATATGAATTCTGAAATTCAAATGTCTGTCATTATTTACTGACTTCAATCCTCAGTACTTTGCTAGAAAAACACAGATTTTATGAGAAACAGGTCAAAAATATGAAGCAAAAATCTGGATATTCTGCAAAAATCTGGACAGTTGAGAGCTATGAACCACCTGTTTACTATACTGCTTCTGAATGCACCAACCCATGTAATTCATTAGTAGTCTGCCCTATCCAGCAGTTTTCATCACAGAATCATAGCTACTGTTTGCATACAAAAGTCTGATGTACAGTAAAGGAATAGAGACCATAACATTTATTTATTTAAACTTGTTATCCTGGGCAGCACTCATGTTCTTGTGAACATATTTCACACCAGGCTTGTGTTAACAATAGAAATGTACACCAGAAACAGAAGCCAATAATTCAAATGTGCATTATAGTGGTGAGTGAGAGATTCTAAAGACATAAAAGAGGGAAATAGAGAACAAAATGAATTCAAAAAGAAATATCAAAGGTCTGGTATTCTGAAGAACCACAGTATAAGACGCTCTTGTTATTTAGTCATATTGATATTCACAGGAAAATAGTACAAATATAAGACATAACGTTTTCTGAAAAGAATGCTAATGTTTCAACTAAAGAATTTAAATTCCAGCAACAGTAAAAAATACAGTAGCTCATGTCATGTTTGTGAAAAAAAACAAATTGTTTCTTGCACATTCCTCATCAGTTCCATTACTAAATGTCAGTGATGTTGCACACAGTGAAAAGATTTAAAGTGTTTGGACTTGGTTGAATGGGATGCCAGAATTATGGAATGTGAAGGGCTGTTATTCTTCTATATACAATGGATCTCAGTTGGCTATTACTAAAAGCGGAGCTTTGTTCTGTCTTTGACTATGAAAAAAATTAAGCCTGATTTGTCAGAACTGATAACTATATTGCAATAAGAAATCCAGAAAATATAAATGTCATTCCAATACTGTATTTTTTACAACTTAGTCTGGAAAGCGCATAAAAGCTGATTTCCACACAACTTCATTTTTAAGTGAAGCTTTGCCAAACTACTTCATAAAATGATTTCTGCACAGCAGTGGAGAAGAGAAAAACAACAGAAGTCTACTTCAGAATAATGCCTTTTGTATTCCGTCCATGGTCTATGGTTAATTGTCAAAGAAAACATTCATTGAATTAACTGAATGCTAAAAATCGAAACTCCTTTTTGTCATATAGGTTTTATACCATAAAACAATTCATTGAATAGCTATCGTTGGCCAACATTGTGCGTGTCTGATGATGTTGTCAATTAAAAACTAAACAAAAGTAACATTTATCAACACAACTTCTGAAGTGCACAGTCTGTAATATAAAGTAAAGAACACCTTTTATATGTTAATAAATAACAATGTTATAGAAGTGTGATCTTGGAGTTGGTATATATAATTAGTGGGAGGTTTGGGGAGCACAATCCCCCCACAACAGAACAATCCATTAACACCAGACAATGCTTATGTGTACACAGGAGTAGGGTAGGCGTATATGTATGACTGTCAGTGACCTAAGTGGAACGTATAGTACATGAAAGCAATGTCAATACATATACACACACCACTGACATGTAAGAATATTTGCAAAAATCTAACACTACAGCTTAAAAAAATATCAGGTTGTGCACATGAATTTCAACAATATACACAGGTTAACACACAAATATAACGAGAACAAGAATATATTGCAAGCAGTAATCAGTGATTTGTGTGCAGATGTTTTGCATCCATAAAATGGCCATACATTTGGCATGTGTTCACCATATCAGCAATGTAATACACGACAATGGTCAATAACTGCAACAAAGGCAAACATATCTGCAAAATCTATTATGTAAATGTGAAGGTAGAGGTAAGATGGACAATCAGAGTCTACATCAAGGAAAAGCAGGACAATGGAGTAGGTTATATGTTGCAAATGCATGAATGCAGCACACAAGGTACTGTCAAAGCCAGCCCAAAATACATTTAGGCTAATGGCAAATGTATGTCAAGGGCAGACTGTAGTGCTGATGTCCACAGAAATGGACATGTATAAAACACACATACACAGTGATGTGCAATCATGTAACATCAACAGGTATAGGTAAGCGAGGTAAGAATTTCAGTTACATACACATATTCTGTCATGCCAATGCTGAATAAAGAGTCACACATTACTGAGCAGATGACAATCCTTTGAGCATCATTACAGCACATCAACGATAAGAATGCTCACATGTCAAAGATACAATGGCATGTCAATATGGACTGGACTACAATTATCAGTTAATCTGTACAAATATTGGCAGCAGGTGTGAACATATGTGAATAAGGAATGGATACGGAAATGTAACATACAGCAAACATGTCAGAATGTACTGATACTGAATAAATTATTCTTACCACAGTGTATGCATTAATACTAAATTTATGTTCAAATGCAGTAAAAAAAAAACAGGATTGCCCATAGGTATAACATACCTGTACATGACACCACATGGCATCAGCATTGCAAACACATGGCACACAACAACACATCATGCCAGTGGGACAGCATAACAACTGTCAACCAAAGCACATGGGAAATGATGTTCTTCTGTTGCACATGCATAATAAGTTAATACACAAACCCTAATCCTATCACAGTAGTAGTGCCTGACAATGGACAACATCTGCTGTCTGTCAGTTTCCCTCAGTAAAACACATGTGTACAGGGAAATTGTTGTAGCACTAGCTGCAGGTTACCTGCCATAATACATGGACAGCTAAATGTGGGAGGAATGTGTAATGTGTAGCCTGCAAAATGCAAACATTCGGAAGATGCTTGATGATTATGTCTATCTGCATATTTATCCACAAACAATACAAGGATGTTGCAACAAAAACACCCATGGTGTTGAAGGTAGATGCAATAACAATGCTGAACTGAAGGGCATGCCACACAGGCCACAAATGACAGTGTGAACATTAACACAGCAGACACCCAATCAGTCTGTGAATTAGCAGGCATTGCACAACAGATCAGTCACTGGGAACACCTACACATAAACAAGTATGCCAACACATACATTATAAACAACAATCAAAGCAGTACAGACTTGTGTATAAAACATCCACCTCAAATATGTGTTGCAGATACACAAACCCAACTGCCATTTAGGTCATGGGTTACATTTCAAAAACTATCTTGAGAAAACAGGACTTAATGTTAAAATTATTTTTCAGCATAAGCACAGGTATAGTGTGATTATTGCACTTACCTTACTGATGCATGATGAGTATTCAGGCATTCTAAGCAATATATATGGCAATGTAAAAATGACAGGTCAGAAACAAGAATCAGATGTGTTTTGTTTAACAATACAGAAAAATTAAACAACATACCTCTCTCCTTGCACTGCTCCTCAAGCCTGTGCACCCTCTCAGTGCACAGTGCATGATTTCAGGATTTGTCTTCATCACCTGAAAAAAAAAAGGAGTGACTATAAATGATGTAGTCCTCAAATAACAGGGCTATATATTGCCCAGTTCAGGTTCTAAAAAAATTACTTCTGAAGAATATCAGCTAATCACCATACACATTTGGTAATATTATCCACAGACTTTTACATATTTAAACACAGACTGGACAATATGAGATTCAAACCTGCAACTCTAATGTACGTCAGAATTCTAATGTTGACTTCTACCTGCCTAGCTAATCTATCTTACCTGAGAGAGTGTGTTGTGGCTGCAGTGAAAAGACTTGGAGTTATGGCATCACTTGGATGGGAGATGAGCTACTAATCTGGATCATACACATAGGATTTCAAAACATGAATATGTACTGGGCATGTAGGTAAATAATTAGCAGAAATTAATTCATGTCAGCACGGTGGTCACCATTAACAGCAATGGAAAACCTTCATCCTTCAGACAGAGAGACAGTAGGACAGTATCATATATGACATAGCTTCTATTAACAAAGACATAAAATGTGCTGTATATCAGGGACACAGTAAGGTGTATGGGAAGACTACATTTAAAAATATTCCTTGGCAAAGTGCACATCATAAACCAAATGCATATATTACTACTCCTTGTTATGCATTTCATCTGTATTTCTGGCCAGCTGACTCCCTCAAAAGATAACTTGTAATCCACAAAGAACAAACTGCAAACCAATGTAGTTCAAATGTATGGACACAGTATACCTGTAGCCACGATTCATAATGAAAAGGTTGCTTTAATATTGAAATGCTGATAAAAACTAGTAAAAAATAAGTACTTTCATCTTCTTAATGAAAACTTCTTCAGATAAACTGAAACTTCCAACACTTACTAGCCATCATAATTTAAAGAAATAACAGCTATTAACGCATAACTGAAAACATGTATGTAATCAGTCAGGCAGGCATTTCTCTTAGCTTTAACAAATGGGACTATAGTAAGAACATTCACTTTATTAGGAGGAATGTACTAAATAAGTTATTTATTGCTATTTGGGCATATGCAGCTAGAGTAGGCAATACTGTCATGCTATAATGTATAACTACAAAATGTGTAGTCATCAGTGGTCTAGGTGCTATAGGTGTTAGTGATACACAACTACACTGAATGTGTGAAATTATGTCACTATGTGCTGGAAAGCAGATGTACATCTACAAAGTTCAGAATTATGTTTATTACAAATAAATTAACGGCATGGGAAAAGAACCCATGCTTATGTAGAAAGCAGTCGCCACATTTTCTTAATTATTCAGATGAGCTAATTGTCAGAACAGTTACTTAATGGTTATAAAAGCCATGTACCTGGTATATTTCAGACACAGCTATATCCCTACATTTTCTGTAGGGATCAACTGGATGTCTCCACACCTTGACGACCCTCTGACTAAGCTTCTTTGCATCCCTATGATACAGGTCATCATAACGGTAGTGAACCTGAACTCCAGTCTTGTAGATCCCCATACATCATTCATAGGTTCATAGGTGTGTACTAGGCTAATGACCCTGGAGCCTTTACAAGCCTAGCCCATAGGATTACCCTGGCATCATGCCACCCAACCTTAGCTACCAGTGCCTCTGTCGAGTAAAGCCGGTAAAGTGATCCCTGGGGTGAATTTTCTATTTCCCAAGCACTCATCAATATTTCTCTTATAGAGGGCTAGTAAGGTGCTCTGCTTGACATGTATGGGAAGTCTATCCATAGCATGGGCAGTCTCTGTGTAATGAATCTGTCCCTCGGGCATGTTCTGTTGTTTGTTGTAATGATGTTGAGGTCTCTGGAGCATGTAGTGTGGAAGGATTGGAATTTCTTTAGATGTAGCATTTCTAACAGAGCTGGGTCAGACATAGCTTTGTAAGTCAAGCAGAGATCACCCCTAAGTAGCTGATATGAAACAGAGAATAGCTGGAGTTTTTTGAGTCTGTCCATATAGGACAAATGTTTAAGGCCTAGGATCCTCTTTGTGAGGTACTTTTGTGGCCTCTCTTGTTGTTGCAGGTGTTTAGTGAGGTACATGTCAAATGGGGCATTATACTCAATGACTGGCCTAATGAGGGAAGAGTAGAGAGAGATGATGACCTCTTTCTTCCTGGGTGCAAATCTCTTAGTAATGAGATGTGCCACATAGAAGAACTTTCTGAGAACAGTGACAATGTGGTGGTCAGAAGAGAGATTGCTGTCAACCTGTGTTACCAGATCTCTTATAATGCCTACTGTGTGTTAGTGGACTACAATCCATGTGATAATTCATGGGAAGCAGGATTTTTCCCAAAGGGGATGATGACACTTTTTTTGGCATTGAGCTTAACACCATGGTTCTGACACCAGTCATTAGTCTTAATGAGGCCTTTCTGTACAATGTCAACATCACTCGGGGGAGTTAATAATAGCTCCCAATTTGCAATCGTCTGCGAACTTTGTCAGTCAGTTGGTGGGTAGCAATGGTCTGATCGGAAAATGTATCAAAATCAATATTTAAAAGTGGTGCTTACATCATGTTATCAGATCACTGGAGATAAAGGCACATGCTACACATGCTCACCTTCCAATCCAGCTCCAAATATCGATCATTCTGAGATTCCTTCGCCTGGCTTTCATTCGATGCTCCACTCCCAGCATAGACAGTCATCCCCCATGTAGTCTCCTCCTTGGTCCAATTGGTGCCAGGACACATACCAGCTTCCTGGAAATAGCCATCTTGATACTGCAATGGAGAATGTAGTATAAATGGAAACATACTCACTGAGGTCCCACTGAGTTCACAGGTAGCAATGGTCTGATCGGAAAATGTATCAAAATCAATATTTAAAAGTGGTGCTTACATCATGTTATCAAATCATTGGAGATAAAGGCACATGCTACACATGATACCATTTATTGGTACCTATCGGGTACTTGTACAGAGTTCCCCCCTGTTTTGCCAAGCTATTGATAATGCACTGAATTTCAAGAATTTAATGTATGTGAGCAAATGGGGTTCAAAAAACTGGAATTTTAATGAACCTGATTAATTATGCATGGCACAAATGGTACTTAAAGATGGATGCATATCTAGTGCTTTTACTTTCAGTGATACCCGAGTCATAGATAGCTGATAATGTAAATTTGCACCTGGTAGCACTTCTATTTTGGAGAATATTACCACTTTTAACATTACTCATTCTTAAATGTACCTGTTTAGATTTATTTTTATTGAAAAGGTGTGCTTTAAGACAAATGCTTGTAACTTACTGGAGTGCCATTTGACTTACCTTTATGCATATAGGTGTTGCCATCTGCATTAAGGACATGCATTAATTTCCCATATGCAGTTGTTTAGACAGATTTACATAGCAAAAGTGAACAGTACATAAAAATGGATTTACAGATTATCCATATGTCCTACGGGTATCTCCATACACTCTGTGGTGTACTTATGGAAACCTATGGATTCTGAAATTATCCATATGTACTATGTCCTTTTGGCGTTACGGATATTTATTCAGTGATGGTTCTTAACACAAGTCTTACAACTACTGGCTGAATATAGGAAGGATCGGGACTCTTTGTGACCTGCTTATGGATACTTGGTTTTCTGATGCTTTCCATAAGTTGTTCAATTGATAATTTGTCAGTATTTTAATGTGAAATGCATGCAGAATTTTGGGCCATGATGTTGCTGTCTTTGGACCTCCATTCAACAGATATTTAATGTAAGGGGTTTGTATCTCACAGACAACCTTTACAGATATCACAAGTTATGTTGGTTTTACAACTGCTATGTATGCAAGCATTATTGTTACTTTTTATATTTCACATTAGTGTATGTCACAGTGAGGGGTTCCTAGACTTTTGCATTGCACAGGAATGCATACTGTTTATGGTAACATAAGCTGTCTACATAATTATCTGCATTACTGGGCTCCCACAGGAATATGAACATGTGCATATCACTGTCTTTCTGATGGCAAACCAACCTAGGGGCAACAGTTTCTCTCCCAAAAGAAAATGACACCATACTAGATGCTCTGTGACAATATGGACAGGGACTTCATCAGAATAACCAGGAACCAGAATACCTGAGACCAAGGAAAAGAAAAGTACTTATATGAATTGCAAGAGGAGCTCTAATAATGATAGAAGAGGATAAAACAAAGACAATAATGGTAGATTTGTAGCACTAAGGGGCTGCTGGCAAGGGAGGAGGATTACAGTGGCATGTATTTATATTTCACCTAAAAATGCTATAAAGGAACTTAAGAAAATTCTGGGAGAAATAATCAGCTTTTAACAGGTAATATTACTTATAGGTGGGGACTGGAATTTGATTTGCAGCAGTAAGGATGTATCTTGGGGGCCCAGAAGGGAAATTATAACAAAGGAGTGCAGATTTTTGAAGACACATATGAAAATATTTGCCATGGAAGATGTAAATTCAGTAGTAGGAGTTCATAGCAAATTTACATATTATTTCACACGATACAAAAACTGGGCTAAGCTAGTCAGCACTTATCATTTAACAGGAACATGTGCATTTAATTGAAATCTTTCATACGCATCCAGTTTTAGATCAAGGGCCAATAATAACTAAAATAAAAATGCAGGGTAATTAAATAAAAATGAAACACTGGCACTTTCCCACCTATCTGTTTAAAAGAGAGGAATTTAAGGAATGAGTAGTGGAAATTATTCAGAAGTTATTAAACAAGATAGAAATTTCTTCTGAAAATATAGTTTGGGATTAGAATAAATTTAAAGTGGAGCTTAAAAATGGACTGGAAATAAAATAAATACATATATGGTTAAGAAGTAACAAGAATTATTTAGAAGGATGGACAGAGGTTAAAGTATTGCAGAATAGTGGGAATCTCACAAAACAAGAGGAGCAACTGCAGAATGCTAAACAGAAAATAAGGGATTACTTTGATAATATGCATGGGTTTAGAAAGATTGCTGCTAAGTGACTGTTTTTGATAATAACTCCATAACATAAAGGCTTTTAGCACAATGACTCAGGCAACAGAAAGTAGAAAGGGATGTCGCCAAGCTTAGGGGGCCTATAATAAGGAAGATAACAAGAGATCCTATGCAGCTACTAGAAGTATTTTGGAAATTTTCTGAAAATCTGTTTAAAGCAGAGAAGTATGGAATCAAGAAAAGGTACAAATTGAAAATGTTCAGTTTCTAGCAGTTAGGATATGAGGAAATGAGATAAAAATGGTGATGTATAACCAATCTACAGGAAAGTGCCTAGGAATAGATGGTATTCCTGTGGAAGTTTGGAAGCTATGAGAGAAAAAAAACTGTTAAAGATCTGGAAGGATAGGTTTACCAGTATTTTAAGAGGAGGAGAAGCATCAACATCCTGGAAGAAACCGGTGGTGTCTGTAATATATAAAGAGGGTAAAGACACATCAGATCCAGCTTCATACAGGCCATTTTCCATCCTAAACCATAATTATACAGTGTGTAATCTATAATGGCCAAAAGAATGACAAAGGTGATGCTAAAATTGATAGCTATGGGTCAATGTGGTTTTCTGGAGGGTTGTCAAACATATGACAACATTAACAGAACACTGATGATCCAGAGAGAAGCAGAATGTAAGAAGATGCCATTGTTGTTGGTGGCTCTTGATGCAGACAGCATTTAGGTTCATAGGTTCATAGGTAGGTACTAGGCTATCTGCCCAAAGGCATTTATAAGCCTAGCCGGAATGTGTTGGTTTTCGCCGCCCCCTTAGATTAGTTCCCTGTGCCTCTGTCCAGCAGAGTCATTGAAGTGATCCCTGGGGTAAACTTTCTGTTTCCCATCCACTCGTCAAGGTTTCTCTTGAAGAGGGTTATCGAGGAGCTCTGCCTAATGTAGATTGAAATCTTGTTCCAGAGCATGGGAAGTCTCTGGGACAGGAATCTATCGCTCCAGCACATCCTATTTATTGCTGTGGTGAGGTTTAGATCCCTGGAGTGTGTGGCTCAAGGGGATATGGTTTTCTTTAGGTGGAGCATGTCCATCAATTCTGGGTTGGACATGTTTTTGTATGTCAGGCAGAGATCACCTCTGAGTAGTCGGTATGCAACCGAGTACAGCTGGAGTTTCTTCAGTCGAGCTGCATAGGGCATCTGCTTGAGGCCAGTGATCCTCTTGGTGAGGTACTTCTGTGGTCTTTCCAGTTGTTGCAGGTGTCTTGTAAGGTACATCCCAAATGGGGCATTGTACTCTATGATGGGTCTGATGAGTGATGCATAGAGGGGCCCAATGACCTCTTTGATCTGGATGCAAACCCTTTTGTGATTAGGTGGGCCACATAGAAGGATTTTCTAACCACTTTGGCAATGTGATTATCAAAGGAGAGGTTACTATCTACTTGGGTCCCCAGATCCCTTATTATATCTTCCGTATTTAGGGGACTACCACCTATGTGGCAGTTTGTGGGTACTTTGTTTTTTTCAAAGGGGATGACTATGCACTTTTTGGCATTTAGCTTGAGGCCATGGTTTTGACACCAGGTATCTGTCACAGTGAGACCCTTTTGGAGGATGTCTGTGTCAGATGGAGAGTAAATTATAGCCCCCAGTTTGCAGTTGTCTGTGAACTTGGTCAGCCATAGTCATCCTGTACTTGCCTGTACCTCTGAGAAGTATATGCTGAACAGGAGGGGTCCTAGGACTGAGCCCTGGGGAACGCCACTTGTAACCGGTTTAGAGTAGGCCTAGCTCCTGCAACTCTCACCATGTGGATTCTGTCCATGAACCAGTTGGCAACCCATCTCATGACGTAAGGGTTTATGTTCAGGCTGGTGAGCTTGTCTATAATACCTGAGTGAGGAACGGTGTCGAAGGCCTTTTGAGGTCTAGGTAAGCTGTGTGGACCATCTTTTCCTTGTCTATAGCCTTGGTAACTGTCTCAAAGAAGTCTACCAGGTTTAGGAGGCATGATCTGCCCTTAAAAAAGCTGAACTGGGTAGGGTCCAGTGTTTGGAGATTTCCAATGTCTCTGTTAATGAGATCCATGATGATGTGCTCCATAGCTTTGCAGACCAAGCTAGTCAGGCTTATAGGGTGAAAGTTCCTGGGGTTCTTTGTGGCTCCACCTTTGTGGAGTGGAATAACCATTGCTGTAAGCCACTCTGTGGGCACATAGCCTGTGGAGAGGCTGAGTTTAAACAGTGTGTTTAGTTGAGGGGTTAGTTCATCTTTGAGCTTGTGTAGGATGCAGCCTGGGACACTGTCTGGTCCCACTGATGCTGTGTTTTTGGCTTTGGAGAGGGCTGTTTTAACCTTAGTGTCTGTGATTTCAGGGGCAGTACATTCTTTTGGTATAGTTATGGGCCCTTGTGGGGGTGAGAGGGGATGAAGTTTGCACTGAATCTGTCTGCCAGGATGTTGGCTATATCGGTCGGTTGAGTGTATTTTGTGCTATTCTGCACTAACTCTGAGTGGGTCTGAGACTTGCCACTTAGATTCTTGACATAGCTAAAGAATGTCTTGTGGTTATCTTTGGAGTCCATGGCAATTTTTCTTCCAAAGCTAGCCTTGGATGATTTTATGAGGGAACGTAGTTTCTTGCTGATACTGATCAGGGATGTCTTCCCTTCTTGGGATTTTACTTTTTTCTGTACTAGTTTTCTCCTTCTATTGTATAGCTTGTTTATGGCAAGGGTCCACCAGACTGGTTTCCTTCACTTGGAGGAGTGAGTTTTGGTTTTGTTTGGGATAGCATGATCCATGGATTCTTGTAGGTGCCCGTAGAGTGCATTAGTAAAGATTTTGCAGCTTGGACAGTGTTATCCTTTAGCATGGCGGCTTTGAAACTTCCCACCTCAGTCTTAAGTAACGTGAAGTTTGCTTTTGAAAAGTTGTTCATGGTGTTTTTTTTGACCGGGGGTGGTGGCGGAATGTGGATATCCAGAGTGATTAGTTTATAGTCAGATCTAACCAGCGAGGGGTTGACTGATCGCTCATGTTGGTGATGACCAGGTCCAATATGTTGTCACCTCTGGTGGGGGTGTTGACCAGTTGATCCAGGGCGTTTGAGTTTATAAATTCTAGGAAATGTTGGGCAAGGGAGTTTGTACTTGAATAGTTCTCCCAGTTAATGTTTGGGTAATTGAAATCACCCAATATCTGGGTGTTTGGTAGGACCTTTATATTTCCCAGTGTTTCCAGGAATGCGCAGTGGGAGTCCTGGGACATGGTGGGTGATCTGTAGCAAGCTATAATTTGAATAGCAGTTTTGCCCATTTATAGTTGCATGTGGATGATCTCTGCAGCATCGTGCTGTGCCACTAACCTGGAGGTGTGGGTATCCTTGATGAGTATGGATACTCCCCCGCCTTTTGTATTTCGGTCCAGGTTTTGTGGCCGAAATGTATGGTATGAGTTGTAGCCTGGTAGTGCTGGAGTGCTCTCTGGAGCCTTAAACCAGGTTTCTGTTACTGCACATATATCGATTTTCTCCATACTGAGGAGTGCCTCGAGTGCATGCATTTTGAGGTTTCGACTTCTGGCACTGAGTAGCATTACCCTCAGTTTTTTGTTACTTGTGCTATTTATGGTGGTGGGTTTGTCTTTTGACCCTTGACTAAAAAAGGCACTATGGGGGTGGGAAGAGCCTTGGCCAGTATTTGAAAGCCTAAGGTTGACAGGTGCAAGCCGTCTTTAGCGAGGCAGCGTGGCTTATCGAGCATGTCATCCCAGGCTGACAGATACTGGATTCCATTTGAATGACACTGGAAGCTTAGCCAATTGTTGAAATTGATAATTTTTTCTCTATACCATCGTATCATTCTTGGTGAGGACAGGATGCTACTCAAGGTCAGGGTCATACAGGCCTGGGCTACATGATCAGAGAGCTCCTCCATGTCTCTTTTCATGTAGTCCAGGGAGGTACCGCTCAAGTCATTCACACCAACATGGACAATGACAGAGTTGTGTTTGTACTTGTTGTGTTGTGACCTGAGTGCTTGTGTTATGTGGTGGATCCTGGCACCTGACAGACAGCTAGCAGTAACCTTCTCCTTGTTCAGCCTAGTGAGTGAGACGTCACTGTGCCTGACTATAGAGTCACCTGTTACTAGTGTGTTGGCTATGTCATTTTGCCTTAAGGGCTATGATTGTGTGTCTCACTGGTTTTGTGAAGTATGTGTTTCATGGTTTGTGTTGGGGGGTGGAGGTTGCTTGGCTGTCTGCTTTGGAGGTCTCTGTTACTTTTGCAGATTTTTATTTTGAGCCTCAGAGTATGTTTTCGTGTATTTTTGTGTGTTTTTTGCCGGTGCTGGTTTCATAGGTCTATGCGAGACTGGTGGTCTGATGCAAGTAATTCCCTTCTCTTCTTGACTGCCTGGTTCAGTCTTGGGTTGAGAGAGCTTAGCCTCCAGTTTGGCTGTATAATTGCATCTCTCGCATGTATTAGTGTTTGGTGGAAGGAAGAAAGGGTTGTCTGTGTGTACATGAGACAATTGCAATATTGCCTCAAAATGCCCAGATTCACCAGTTGGACCAGAGAGTACACCTGAAACTGTCCTTTGGACATGCCTGGATAGGTACAGTGAACTGTTTTACTGATTGGCTGGTAAGGTCGAATAGAGAGCCTTGTCCTTCTCTACAGCATAGGGGGGTCTAGTGCTAAGGTTTATTAGTGTTTGTTATGTGTTTTGAGCAAGTGCCGGTATGAGAAGTGAATGGTTTGAGTTCTTAAGTTGAAAGTTTGTCTAGTTCCAAGGGAAAACTTGAAAAGTAGATTTTGTGGAGCCGGGAATAGTTATATCCTAGCTAACCGGCGCTGCCCGGAGTGCAAAACCACGCAAATGTGTGTTTTATAGCAGGGAAATGAAAGAGATTGAAATTAGCCCCAAATGGCCAATAAACTACTAATTTCTGGGCTGAAACCATTCCTCCAGGGACAGATAGGCTGCTCAAAGTTCCTTCTATCCAAGTAAGGTATGGGCAAACACATATTTGACAAATTTGACAGAGAAAGCTGGGAGTGTATGAGCAGGGCAATGGAAGAATTTGCATTCCTTTATAAAATTATAAGGTTGATTAGGAGGGTATATGAGAGCTTACAGGTGAAAATTAAAGTGGGTTCATTCCTTTTCTACCACACTGTCTTCCCATGAAGACTTGTCAGGGGTCTGATAATTTCTGTTTGAGCAGAGGAACCAGGCAGGGGGTGTCCTCTTTCTCCTTTGTTATTTGCATTATATTTAGAACCACGGCAAAGAAAATAAGGAACTCAGCAATTCAAGGATATAATTGGTAAGGTTGTCAAGAAAAGCTGACTCTATTTGCAGATGATATTATTTTATAGATAATAAAACCAGAAAAGGACATTTCAGTGATGTGAAACATTTTGAGACAGTTTCAAGTCTTTTTCTGATACAAAAGTAATGAAGCTAAAACAAAGGTAAAACTTGTAAACTAGTTATCCACACACAAATTGGCTCAGCAATATCTATATTTATGGAGGCAATGGTAGCACTGGTAGAGATTTTCTAAGAATCTATAACAAAAGCCACTGTTAAAAAAGAAGAATACAAAATAGTGCATGATAACTATAAGAATCAATCAGAAGAGGTTAGAAACGATTGAGAAAACAGACTAGATAAGCGATACACAAAAAACAATCAGGAGATATATGTATGTCTCCCAAATATGCAATAAAGTCTAGAAGATTTAAGATCTTTGCTTGGAAGTATTTATATAGGTATTTGTATACCCCAAGTAAACTTGAAAGAAAGTTTCCTCAGGTAGACAGCAAATGTTTTAAGTCTAATGGAGAAGACAGTGGCAACTGGGAACATATTTTCTGGGAGTATAATGAATTGGCAGACTTTAACAATTCCCTGCGTCATGACTATTGTATCAGAAATACTGGATGAGCAAACTAGTATAACTAAGGAAATGATTTTTTGAGCTATGATACAGAATTGGAAATGCCTAGACATAATAAGGCCTTCCTGAGTCTAATTATGATGGCTGCCAAAAAACAATTACTAGAAAACTGAAATCAAAGTCTAAACCAAGTGTACTAGAAGTAGTGAATATATTTACAGAAATAAAACAAATGGAAATAGGATCTCTAGAAAAGGGCAGGAAAAAAATGACAGAAAAAATGGGAATTGTGGGAACAATTCATGCAAAGGAGGAATGAGGTTTAAAAGAAGGCAGGATTTAAATGAGTTGTGTGATGTTTGGATGACAATGATTGGATAGATTATAAGTGATGTATAATGTTTGCAACTAAAATTATGTCAATATGGTTTGTTTTTATTTATATGAATGTATGATTGCCTATGTCATAAGTGATGATTTAATAAAGATGTTTCTTGTTAAACAAAAAACACATGGATAGAGAGTCCTTGGACATGCAGGGAATACAGTTTGGAGGAATGAATTGTGGGCTGACATCACTGACATGACTAATGAGGTTGGAGGTCATAGTAGGTCTCGTGAGGCCTGTTGCCAACACTGCTCTGACATGATCCTTCATACAACCAACAGGTTATTATGGTGTGAGAGATCAAAGGATGCCAGTGGTGGAAGCACCACCATTGATTCTCCAATAAGATCACGGTAATTATTGCATACCTGCCAACAGCAAGTGGGGGGGGGGGTACCTGGGGTGGGATAGAAGCAGGAGTTCCAGGCTGAATATGTATGCTTTACTTTGTATACCATGGATGATTATAGAGTAATTAATCGCATATTACATTGAATGCATATTTGTGTATTGCCATTTTAGATTTTCAGCAGCAGAATTGAATCATGCACACAAATTCACATAGGTGATGATAATTAATGTAAGTCTAATGGCATACTCATACAACTGAAGTACAGACAGAACAAAGCAATCAACATGTGTAATGCTGGCTGCATGAATATTTACAGGTTTGTCTACTTCTGCACAAAACTAGGAAATATCAGGTGAGTGCCTCCATACTGTGTTACTGTGACAACTACCTGTTATCACCTCAGCCTCATGTCAGGAGATTACTCTTTACTATCATATTGATATTTCCCTAACATTGTATACTACAGGTACATCCAGTGGGGGCACAGGCCATGCAGGTGCAAGTACAAATAGGTATGTTACCACAACGAGTTCATAGTTTGCATCAGTGTGTAGCACACCTATGATACGTGACATTAATGTCATTGTTTTTCTACACAGTGAGTGACATCTGGCCAACAGGTGCAGCATCCGTCACGTGAGTATCCAGAGCCCCTGTTACTGAGTCGTATATGTCATGTTGTCAGTATTCTGTTGCCTGCATACGTGACTATGTTGTTATTCTCTTTACTTTTTCACTGCAGGAACTGCAGTGCAACACACAAACTCATAACAGCAGGACTCTGTCAGTGGTATACTATTACCTGACATACATGCCATTGCTGTTACCTGCCATACATGCCATTGCTGTTACCTGCCATACATGTCATTGTTGTTACCTGCCATACGTCATTGCTGTTACCTCCCATATATGTCATTGCTGTTACCTGTCATACATGTCATTGCTGTTACCTGCCATACATGTCATTGCTGTTAATACTGTTGTTGTGTTACCCATTCCTACAATCTACTGCATGTCTTAATGCTGTTCAAATGATTAATACTGGCTGTGATATCATTAATAATGGTGACTTTGTTTCCCTGCAATATTTGGAGATCATCCCCCTTCTACAATGCTGTCTTCCCACAAGGACTTGCCAGGTTTGTGTTATGTTTGTATGCATTACATATGCCATGTACATTGTATATGTAACCTAATTGCTAACTCCCTATTATGTACATTCTGTGACCCATACACAGACAAGACCTAATGGTAAGTCAGAATTATATGTAACATTGTAGTGAAGTATATGTGTCATATGTCTTTAATGATATCCAGCATGTGATGTAAGCATGTTGTCCTGATCTCTGTCATCTGTCTCTTCTTTTAACACACCAACTATCTGTATCCTCTATTAGCCTGTCCAGTGATTGCTATGTGAGATGTGATGTGTCTCACTATGGTAGCATGGCTCCCTGGCACACAGGACACTGACAGTGTGATACAGTCTGACCAAGATGGTGAGAGTCATGTGGATGCAGCTGTAGCCTCAGATGGGGAAGGAAACTTGTACAGCCATTATGACAATGAGGGGACATTGGATGTTGGACAGTATGAGGCCTGTGAATAACAGACACAAGTTGAGAATGCTGCTGTTGTTGACAGTTCCCCACAACACATTAATACTGTCATTGCAGTAGGCAAGGGCATGCAACTGGTATGCATGGGCGCATGTCAGAGTATGTCCACCTACAGTTACAGGCAAATGAACATTGCCAGCAACATCATGGATCTGATTTTCACGCACTTGCCGATGCCACAGATCATGCTGCATACCAGCTGTGTGTGCTGCAAGAAGAACAGGAGCACAGACGCAGTATGGCTGTGGCACAATTATTGGCTACTCAGAACAAAAGTATGCTATATTTGGCATAGTTAGTAGAATCCCTGGCCTCTACAGTACTACAGCACTGCCATAGTACAGGCAGGCTTCTGTGTGCCCTGATTGTGCTTAGCCGAATGCCACATGGGAGAGGCAGTCCCCATCTTTGCAGAACCAACTTTGCCCATCAGGCATCAATGTCAGTGCTCCAATGTACACACATTTTCACTGCTGGCCCATATGCAGTGGGCTCAGCAGTCACAACTGAATAGTCAAGTCGCCGTCATGCTCCTTCACCTCCACATGCTGGTGTCACCCCATCAGTCTCCTCTGTGGAGCAAACTGAGACAAGTATTTCCATATATGGTAGGGGCAGACCAAACCTCAGTGTGAGCCATCAGAGTGGCCACCCTAGACTGCTTTAGATTAACACAGACGGTTGATCACCTCTGTTCAGTAGTGTCAGTATCTCCCCATGGCAATGATGATTGCTGTGCAGAACACTGACAGTGTCATCTGTCTGTGTTCATTGACAAGTCTGATTCCATGAGAGTACAGTAGTTTTAGTAAATGTAGCTGACTTCATTTAGTACACTACTCTATCCATACTTTACAGTAATATACTTAGCTTGTAATATTATCAGTTCAGCATTGTGTCCTGTTGTGTTTACCTGTTTGCAGCTTTTTATAGTGAACAGGTAGGAATGTATTACACTGATATGTGTCCCTTATTGAGTGCCATACACTGATAGAACAATCTGAGTCTGTATGCATGTTTGTCATTTGTGCCCTGAATTGATGATCCCTGTTGTGATGGATTTGTATATCTACATAATGTTATATGTTGCGATTAGGGTGTTATGTCTGATGCTCAGTGTGTACATCTAGTGGGCAATTGCCAATAGATGTAATCCATGTTGCTGTGGTGGGGAAACACCTGAACATCAATGTTTAATCTGTGTACTCACATATGTGTGACTTGTTATGACTCAAAGTTGTGTGTCAGACACTGCTGCTTGGGCCTGCACTGTGGTCACACCATACATTACTTACACCTGTGACTTCTGTTTCCTATATCTTCGTGCTCCTCCTCTGATATGTACAGGATGTCATATTAAGAATCTGAGATTCTTTGGGCAGTTTACCCATACCTAAAGCTGGAAAACACCATGGCCTCTAGTTAGCAATTAGTGGAGCATGGGGCACACTGTTATCATCCGTCGTGCCTTCTCAGGTGTGTATTGCAATACACCCCAGATGTGTCCAGACATCTGAACCTAGTCTTCAGTACACTGAAGATATGTTCTATGGTGTTTCTATTTATTGCCCATGCTCTATTGTAGGCCTTCTCTGCAGGGTTGTATGGTTCATCGCACAGGGATCATTAGTCATGGCTGAAGTGGATAACCACATTCACCTGCTGTAGGGAGTAAACACACATGTTGTCAGCATGGATATTGTTGTGAGGGGTATCCTTGGCTTACTTCCTAGATGTGTTCCTCTACTTACCCAGTAGTAATCCATCAGGTGCCAGAATGCAGCCATTAGTCCACTTTCCCTCCATATGGCAGCATCAAGGATAATTCCAGGGTGTGTTGCAATAAGACTTGTTATGCCGCCATCTGCTGCACACACAATTTTTCAGTTCAGAGATGACCATCCCTTTCTGTTTATATATCAGTCTGCTTCAGGGTGTACTAGTGTCTTCATAGGGATGTGTGTGCAATCAGTTGCACTGAATACATGGGGGAATTTTGCAGTGCTGTAGAAATAGTGCATTACAGTTCTCTGCTCCATGGGAGTGGACAGAAATTGGATTTAGTCATCCAGCTTGCTGCACATTGCTGCAAGGATTATTACCAGAATACAACTGGCAGCTGACTTTGACACTCCCACATTATCCTCCATGTATCTCCGGAATGTCCCAGATGTAAGTGCACCCAGGCTGAGACACACTTTGGTTTCAAGGAGATGAGGTTTCCTCACAGGGTATGCACAGACATGTGTAGGGCACACATGTTGCAGACAGCCTGCACCAATTCTCTGTATAGGCACTACTTGTCGATTATTTGTTTTCCTGACAATTGGTTTAGGTATAGCCTTGCTTTGACTCTAGCTGGCTGCCTTCTAGGTTGCACAGCCACATACTCATTTATGGCATGTATCACCGCACCTTGTTGCAATTCATTAACTGCATGTTTTATTTTACTCTTATATATATTTTTTTTTGGTATTCTTATAGAATACAGCAGAATCATTAGTAGTAGCTTTTGTTCCTTGCGGGCCATATAGCATACAGTGAGGATTTCAGAAACAGAGTTGTCATTGCAATTTGTTGCATTTAAATTGTGTTGGGTGCTTGTAATGTGTTTTGGAATCAAACAGGTGCATATGGAATCCGTAATTATCCTATGCGGAATAGCTAAGTACTCAGACTGCTTTTGCATGTCCTCTGAAATCATGGCTGCAGCTGTTGCACTGAAGTCTTGCTTCAGTGTGCTGAATTGTCTATAAATAGCTTTTGGATTATAGCCCATTGTATTTACTTAAAAAAAAAAAAATATATATATATATATATATATATATATATATATAGATATATGTGTGTGTGTGTGTGTGTGTGTATATAAAATTGTGTTATTCCCTGCTAGTGCTAGAGGTGAAATTAGGAGAACTTGAGTGTCAAAAAGAAAGAAATTGAGGATAAAAAAATGGGTGGCAGTTTTAGGAATAAGTTAGGAATAAGTTTTTAGTTTGAATGAGCATGTTAAGGTAAACCTAGTAGAGAAAAAGTTATTAAATTAGTAAGAAATGTGCAGCCTTATAAAGAGATGCTAGACTGGAGAGGAGATATTTCCAAAATGTACAGATAGTTTAGTAAAATCATGAGGTGAAAACATATATGCCTGTTTAATTAACAGGTGTTAGCAAGACATTATATGTAAGTTGTGAGAAGTTACCAAGGGGTTGAGTAAGAGCAAAGCCATCAACCCGATAGGTATTTCTTAAGGTCAGTTTTGAAGGTGAGGGTGTTATTAAATAACCACAGTGAAAATGGGATGGAGTTCCATATATTAGTGACCTAAGCTGAGTACTTGGCATCTCTTGCTTAGGAAATGGACTTGTGAATGTTCAGAATTAGAAGAAGTTTGTCTTGTGGATGTAATTGTCTTGATTGTGCAGAAGACTGAATGATTCTGTTAGGATTGGCCATTTTTGCGGATTGTGTATTGTACTATGGGACATGTCTATCTGTGAATAGGTGAGGTAATGAGGCAATTCAAGTAGGTTTAGTTGTTTTAAGGGAATGTAGTGATGTCATCTATACTGTAGACTTCTTGCAAACCTTGCCACTTGATTGCAGCATTGTTCTAGTTAAGACATAGCTGGGGCCTGTAGATTTATCAACATTGGACAGCCATGTAGTTGGGGTGGCAAGTAGGAGATAGACGCCAAGTTTTTTTTAAAGGTGTCTGAGTGGGAGAGATTGATTCTATAATGTGTCCTAACTTTCTATTAGGTCTTTTTTGGTAGTCTGATGTATATTCAAGTTGAATTTCAAGTTGTCATCTATAATGAGTTCCAGCAGTTTTGTAAAGGAGATGGTTTGGATGTTTTTTGTCCAAAGTTTTTATTGAAAATTTTCACATATTTACAATATTTACAAAAATTAATTAAACAATGTGCCAACAATATATAGGCAAATGGACAATGAAACAAATTTAACAATTATGAATTTTCTTAGAAATTAATTATAGTTTGCTACACCAATTATAATTTGAATTTTTATTTATTGATATTAAAGATTCATGTTCTGTTCTACATAAAATAGCAGCAAGCTCTAAAACTTATTTAAGTCAAGACTAACCACCACTAAAAGTTCTAAAATAATGAATATAGATTATGGTTAATTTCTCTTGGAACAAGGACATTCATTAATATAGTTTTTCTTCTTAAATTGTAGGTGTCAGTCCAATAACCTTTAAAAAAGTCAGTAATGACATTTCAGTAAGAGTTCAACTTGTAATAATCTAGAAAGAAAGAAGTTCAATCTGCTTTAACCTCTTTTTTTGATATTTCCAGCATGTTGCTATACTAGTTTTATTAAATTTTGTTATATTATAAGGAATTATAAATATTCTGTGTATATACTTCCACGCATGCATTTTCCTATATAGGTTTGTGGAACTGGAACCAATTGATTTCAACAGTAAAATCTATTCTCTTTATCAATTAAATGTTGCAAATCACTAGGGTGCAAAAACAGTCTGTAGTGTTTATCAAAACTGTTATTAAAATTTAACTTATTGAATAAATATAAATCTCTTTTATTTGAAGTTTCCTCTTTAATAGTGGTAGCTATCAAAGTATATATTTTTGGTACAGATTTAATTTCATCTTTATTTAGATAAAAAAGGAAACAGCAATTTAATTTCCCCACAAAAGATTGTGCTAATAAAATGTTTGTTTGTTGTTTGTCTTTTCCCGGTTAGGGGTCGCCACAGCAGAACTCAGGTCCGCTAATGATTGGCAGTAGATTTTTTTATGGTGCCGGGTTGCCAGCCCGACGCTCAACCTTCAGCGAAGGCACGCCCATTCACGCATGTCTTTGGAGGCCACTCGACCACGGGGAGGACATGCAGACTCCACACAGAAGGCTCTCCAGCTGTGAATCAAACAGGAGAACCTCTTGCTGTGAGGCAACAATGCTACCGCTGTACTACCACGGCTTATTGTGCTAATAAAATATCAGATAAAAAAGTGTCTATTTCTGTTGCTTAAGAGCAAAGGTAGACCTATTTCGGCTGTATGTTTTGGGAAGGAATAGGAATAGCTTTTTTGGATTTAGTAGGAGCTCAGAGTTATTAAGCCGGGATTTGATGAAGGTCAAGTTTGCTGGGTTATGTGTTAAAAGATGGAAGAAAGTTTTGGCAGAATATATGTCAGTTTACCTATCAGCATATTGAATTAAGGAGGCATGGTTGGATATAGTATGAAGACTGTTAATGAAAAGACCTATAATAGATCCCTGGGTACCCCTGGTAGGGGCTGGCAGGAAAGCTGACTGGTCAGAGACTGTTATCAGTCTAATATGCAGCTGTTGATATCATTGCAGAGATGGAGGTAGGAAAAGAAGATAGCTGCTGTACAGTATCAAAGGCATTCGATAAGTTGAGAAATAAGGCAGAAACCAGGATGACATTGTTTCTTGCTTGGTTAATGGTTCTGACAGTCAAGAAGGGCAGTGATGGTAATGTCTCCTGGGCTAAAGCCATTCTGAGTGCAGATGATCAAGTGAGCATTGGAGAAGTTGTTCATTGGTAGATTTTTCTATGATTTTGGATAAAAAACACAACATTGCAATCAGTCTAAGGTTTGTGAAATCAGTGAAGTTTCCACCTCTATATAGTAAAATAATGCCTGATTTTTTTTCCAAAGGGATGAGACAATAGACTCACTGATGTTATCTACTTGGTAATATGGACACAAGGTAGAGTATAGAGTCTGAGGGCAGTCTGAGATAGTCTATGGGGAAATTTCCTGGAGTAAGACAGTGGATTTTAGTTTTTGAATTTTTGTAGAGAATTTTGATTCAGAGTATAGTGTGAGAGTGGCAGAGTGGTTGTTTGCTTGTTGCAGGTAGTTGAGTTCTTGGATGAATTGTTGTTTATTAAAGCAGTTATAGTATCAATGAAGTGCAAGTTAAATTCTGATGCAGTTTCTGAAGGGGTGCTATTAGGTGATGAACTGATCTGTTTTTTCTTTCCAGGAGATAACAAATGCTTAATGGATGACCAGAAACTCTTTGGATTGTTTTGACACATGCTGTGGAGTGAGGTGTAGTATTGTTTTGTTGGGTCTAATTTTGACTCTGGTACGGTTATGAAGGTATTTGCAGGCTTGGAGATTTGCTTTGTTTGTTCTGTTTTGTGTTGAAACCAAATTTTCCAAGCACTGTCACTAGTGTTCAAGAATTTATTTCCTTAGTTATGGGACACGGTTGGCTTTGGCTTTTTTTCCCTTCTAATAGTGGTCTGTTCATTAAATATGCTGAGAAACACAGTATTTAATTTTGCAATGACGTGGATATAAAGGTTTTTTTTTTTTTTTTTTTTTTTTGGATTAAAGCTTGATAGGCTGCATACCATGTTGTAATTATGAGGCTTAGGTATATAGACTTAGCCTATTATTAAATGTTGGACAATGATCACTGATGTAATATTGAAGTGTGCTTGAGGATACAAAATTGGTAGGAGTGGATGTACACATCCAGTCTAATAAAGAAGTTATATTATTATTATTTTCATATCTGTTTTGGATATAGAGATTAATAATGTTTTTTTGGAGGGAATTTGGTAGTAAATGACTGCCAATCAATATTCAGATTACCTTGAATAACACGTTTGTGGGGATGGTTGTTGATACCCAGGATAATATCTCTTTACCTATGCTGTTATTTCTCTAAGATGGATGTAGATAGAAATTATAAATATATCTTTGTACTTATTAAGTTTGAGGAATGCTAGGAGGAGCTCAGAACTGCTAATTGTGTGACAGTATATGGGTAATGTGCCATACCTACAGAGTTGGTATAGGTAATAGCAATGCTGTCACCTTTTTTTATCAGTTTTGGTTATATTATAGCATGATGAGAAAATATCTTCATGTTTAATACTTGACTTTAATCAGATTTCATTGATTATTGATATAACAAGAGAGTGGAGACTTCCCAAACATGGAATTCTCATAGTTTATTTTTGCAGATGATGCAGATATTGATATTGACTAGTTTAAAGCAGGCACCATTAGAAAAACTTTGTTGAGATTAAGTTTGGGGTAAGCATTACACTAGGACAGCACTCTATCCAGTGTTGTTTCTGAATGTGGTTGTTAGATAATCTTCTAATCTTATTAACAAAGTAATAAGCTTCATTTATAAGAGAGTGGGCATAATGTTTAAGGTCTTCGCCTCTCACGCACAAGGTACAAGTTTTAATCCTGAACTTTGGGTAATGGCTGTTGAGAGTTTGAATGTTCTCCATGTATCCCTGTGGGGTTCTTTCTACCTCAGAAAAAAACACACATTGAGTCTTTCCATCTCAAACTCATCCAGGAATGGAGCTGTGGGCAATAGCACATACTGTAGATGGTATCCTATGGGGGGAGGGGTGTGGTATAGAACAACTGCTTTGGACATCTACTGGGGTGCACATTATCCTCAAGATAGGAGAATACAGATCACAAACTGCATGCCATCGCAGGGCTAGCCACTACACAGTATAAAATATGGCTCTAGGTGATTTGGTTGTGTTGACTAATGATGTCAAATGAGCATGGGTATTTGCCAGTAATAAGAGTGTTAAGGATCCAGCCTATGACAGCAAGTCATTCTGATGGTGGGAGGGGTATATGTGCATTTAATGGCCATTGTGTGCCCACCATAAAGCCCACCAGCCAGGGTCAATAAACTACTGGCTGGTCAGTATCCAATTTCCCAGGCTGGATTACCTGGGATAGCTCTGTTGAGGAAAAGTTGGATGCCAAACCAATCAACCTGCCAAACATGAACTAAGAATTCCTACACTCAGTGTAGGTTCACTAACAGGATGGAGTTTGGAAGTGGATGACATGATGGTAAGGAGGTGGCTGGATATCCTATGTATCCAGGCCAGAAATGGAAGGGGAGTGCAGCAAATCCTCTTGGCTTAGAATCTAGTTTAGGCTATTCAGGAATAAGACAGGATAGAAATGATGTGTGAATTGTGATGAGGGAGAGCCTTCAGAAGGCATTGAGGGATGTCATTAGAATTAGTGGCAGACTCTTGGCAATCAGAATCCAGCCTGACAACAGGGCAGTTCCCAAATGCCTCGGAACATTATTTTTTCCATTGAGACCTTCCAGTAGACCCACCCAAGTGTCCCTGCTGAGCAAAGGGTAACTTAGTTGCATTCTAAGCAGCATGCTCACACATCATCCACAACCTACTATATACCCACTGCCTTTGCTACTCCAAGTCAAACTTGTCCATTAGTTGTGGCAATATTCTAAGTCCAGCTAGTCCACTTCATTCCCAGATGCCACATTCAGAAAATTCCTGCCACAATGGACATCAGTTTCCTATCATTTCTCCTCCCAGCTTGATTGAGATGAGCATTTTGAAGCAATATAGCAATTGCCTCATGTATAATGACAACCATTTACTCCTAAAGCAAACTAACAACCCATGTGAGAGATGCAAATACACTGTGGAATCGGAGTCAATTCTCTCATGTAAAAGCAAGCTAGACATCAAACAGGTTGCCAGCAAACACACTTCACCTTTCACACAAGCCTCACCTCTCACACAAAATAAGATTGTGACACACAGACCCACATATGTGGAGGTAAAAACCTTCCAAACGCACACCACCCACACTCACCACAAAGGAAAAGGAAACTACTACACATATCAACAGACACACACACACACACACACACACACACACACACACACACACACACACACACACACACATGTCTCAACAAATAATCCCCTAAAGCAAAATACATCAGATGTTTTGGTCATAGGCAACTTCATAGTGAGACACACAAATGTCCCCCTCACCACACTGGACAAGGAGGGAGACTCAGCAAAGCTCCTCGTGGTCCTGCAGAGTGGTGCTAGCAGCAGAGAGATGAAAATGAGTGACTGCTACCTGATTTAAGTACCTTTTTACTGCTTTTACCTTTGCGACTGTTTATTCTCGCCGAAAAGCGAGTTGAAACTGCTCTTTTGCTTAAAATAAGCTTGTTACTGCAATTATTATCACCTGCACTTTGAAATTGTCTTTTTCTGTTTGAATTAACTGTTGAGGCTGCTCACTCAAGTGCGCTAGCCTGTGTAAAGTATTTACAGTGCTTTTTCTGATATCTGCCTAAAAAAGAAAAAATATATATATATTCTTGTTTCCTGCCTTTTCTGAGCTAGAATAGTCCTTAATACAGGTTTTGCTGTATTCTGGGCTTTAGTGCAGTTCCTGTGTTACCCATAACCTTACTTGGATAGGAGGAAGATTCTCTGTTCACCAGTGAGAGTGGGGAGCTTTGAGCAGCCTATCTGTCCCTGGAGGAGTGGTCTCAGCCCAGAAACCTGTTGTTTATTGGCCGTTTTGGGCTAATTCCTAGCTCTTTCAAGTCCCCTGCTTAAAAACCTGCTTTGGTGCGGTTTTTGCACGTGTTCTGACTCAGCAAAAGTCCTCGTGGTCCTGCAGAGTGGTGCTAGCAGCAGAGAGACGAAAAAGAGTGACTGCTACCTGATTTAAGTACCTTTTTACTGCTTTTACCTTTGCGACTATTTATTCTTGCCGAAAAGTAAGTTGAAACTGCTCTTTTGCTTAAAGTAAGTTTGTTACTGCAATTATGATTACCTGCACTTTGAAATTGTCTTTTTCTGTTTGAATTAACTTTTTAGGCTGCTCACTCAAGTGCGCTAGCCTGTGTAAAGTATTTGCTGTGCTTTTTCTGATATTTGCCTAAAAAAGAAAAAAAAAAACAAACAAAAAAAATCCTTGTTTCTCGCCTTTTCTGAGCTAGAATAATCCTTAATACAGGTTTTGCTGTATTCCGGACTTTAGTGCAGTTCCTGTGTTGCCCATACCCTTACTTGGATAGGAGGAAGCTTCTCTGTTCACCAGTGGGAGTGGGGAGCTTTGAGCAGCCTATCTGTCCCTGGAGGAGTGGTCTCAGCCCAGAAACTTGTTGTTTATTGGCTGTTTTTGGCTAATTCCTAGCTCTTTCAAGTCCCCTGCTTAAAAACCCACTTTGGTGCAGTTTTGCATGATTTTGTGCATAACGCAGCATCGGTTAGCGCCGCTTAAACAGGTTAAAACTATTACCGGCTCCACACAGTCTGCTCTTCACTTTTTCCCTTAGAACTGATCTAAATCTTAAAGGAAGCACTCTATTTTCATTTTAAAGCTTTGCACCTGCTCTTATAAGTAATCTTATAAGCAAAACACCTATAAACTTAAGCAATAATACCCTCTTATACTCTTTTTAAGCACTTAACACCCTATAGATCCTATTTGATCAGTTAAAAAGTATTCCATCATAATATCCTGACATGTCCAAAGGTCAGTTTTGGGTATACTCTCCAGTCCAGCTGGTGAATATGGGAATTTTGAGGCAATGTTACAACTGCCTTACATACACAGACAACCCTCTCCTCCACCCAACAAACTCAAATATATGTGAGAGATGCAACTATATAGCCAAACTGGAGGCTGAGCTCTCTCAACTCAGGACTGGCACAGTCAATCAGGAGGAGAAGGTAACCACACACACCACAAATCCAGTCTCACATAGACCTATAGCAACAGCAAACCAAACATAAACACACAAAAACATACTCGGAGGCTCTAAATAAAAATCTGCCCAAGCAGCAGAGACCTCCAAAGCAGACACCCAAATAACTGCTACCCCACAACAATACCCATGTATCACATAGTTCACAAAGTCAGTGTGCCACACATTCACAGCCCTTAAGGCTAAACGACACACCTAATACACTTGTAATAGGTGACTCTATTGACAGTCACACTGACGTCCCAATCATCAGGCTGAACAAGGAGAAGGTCACTGTAAGCTGCCTGTCGGGTGCCAGGATCCGCCACATAGCACAAGCACTCAGGTCACTCCAAAGCAAGTACAACTATGACTCCGTCATTGTCCATGCTGGTGTGAATGACCTGAGATGTACCTCCCTGGACTACATGAAAAAAGACATAGAGGAGCACTCTGATCATGTAGCCCAGGCCAGTATGACCCTGACCTTGAGTAGCATCTTACCCTCACCAAGAATGATGCCACAGTATAAAGAGAAAATGATCAATTTTAACAATTGGCTAAAGTATTAGTGTCATTCAAGGGTATCCAGTGTCTGTCAGCCTAGGATGACATGCTCGACAAGCCAAGTTGCTTCACTAGGGACGGCTTGCACCTGTCACCCCTAGGCTTTCGAATACTGGCAAAGGCCCTTGGCACCCCCATAGTGCCTTTTTAGGCAAGGCTCAAAAAAAAAAAAACACCCCCATAGACAACACAAGAAGAAAGAAACTAAGGGTAATGCTGCTCAACGCCAGAAGTCTAAACCTCAAGATGCACACACTCAAGGCTCTCCTCAGTATGGAGAATATTGATATCTGTGCAGTAACAGAAACCTGGCTCAAGGCTCCCGAGAGCACCCCAGCACTACCAGGTTATACCTCATACCATGCTTTTTGGCCCCAAAACTCAGACCGAACCACAAAAGGAGGGGGAGTATCCATATTCATCAAAGATACCCACACCTCCAGGATAGTGGCACTGCACAAAGCATTGGAGACCATCCATGTGCAACTAACAGTGGGAGAAACTGCCTTTCAGTTCGTAGCCTTCTACAGACTACCCTCCCAAACTCAGGAACCCCACTCGGCTTTCCTGAGAACACTGGAAAATATGAAGGCCTCTCCAAACACCATCATATTGGGTGAATTCAACTACCCAAACATAGACTGGGAGCACTACTCAAGCCCCAACACCCTCGCCCAATGGTTCCTAGAATTTATAAACTCAAATGCCATGGAACAACTGGTCACCATTCCCACAAGAGGGGAAAACATATTGGAACTGATCATCACCAACATGGGGACTCATTGTTCCATACCAAAGGTATACCCCTCATTGGTAAGATCTGACCATAAATTAATCTCACTGGACATCCTCATCTCATCCCCACCCCCAGCCAAGGAAATCACAGTGAAGAACTTCTCAAAAGCAAACTTCACACTTCTCAAAACCGAGGTGGAATCCTTCAAAGCCCACAGGCCAGTGGAAAATATGGCCCAAACCGCAGAATCCTTTACAAACGCATTCTATGGACACCTACAGGAATGCATGGATCGTGCTATCCCAAATAAAACCAAGACTCACTCCTCCAAGGGCAGGAGACCTGTCTGGTGGACCCCAGCCATAAACAAGCTATACAACAGAAGGAGGAAGCTACTACATGATAGAGCAAAATCCCAAAAAGAGAAAGCATCTCTAATCAGTACTAGCAAGAAACTATGATCCCTCATAAAATCATCTAAGGCCAGCTTCAAAAGAAAAATAGCACAAGACACTAAAGATAATCACAAGGCCTTCTTCAGTTATGTCAGGAACCTGAGTGGCAACTCCCAGATATGCTCTGAGTTAGTGCAAAATGACAAAAAATACACTGAACCCACAGACATTGCCAACATCCTGGCAGACAGATTCAGTGCAAACTCCCCCCCCCCCCAGATGATCAAATGTCTTTCCCAACAGAGTGTAGCCTCCCTGAGATCACAGATGCACAGGTGAGAGCTGCCCTCTCCAAAGCAAAAAACACAGCATCAATGGGACCGGACTGTGTCCCGGGCTGCGTCTTACATGAGCTTCAAGAAGAACTGAACCCTCATATAAAGTCAGTGTTCAATCTCAGCCTCACTACAGGATATGTACCCAAGGAATGGCGTACAGCAACTGTGGTCCCACTCCACAAAGGTGGTGCCACAATGGACCCAGGAAACTATCGCCCTATAAGCCTGACTAGCCTGGTCAGCAAAGCTATGGAGCGTATCATCATGGAACTCATAAACAAAGACACTGGGAACCTCCAAACACTGGATCCCACCCAATTTGGCTTTGTTAAGGGCAGATTTTGCCTCTTGAACCTGGTCAACTTCTTTGAAACAGTCACCAAGGCAATAGATGAAGGGAAGGTAGTCCACATAGCCTACCTGGACCTCGCAAAAGCCTTTGATGCAATACCCCATTCGGGCATCATAAATAAGCTCACCAGCTTAAATATCAACCCTTATGTCACAAGATGGGTTGCAAACTGGCTCAGGGATAGAACCCACAAGGTCAGAATTGCAGGTGCCATGTCAGACTCTAAACCAGTTACAAGTGGCATCCCACAAGGCTCAGTCCTGGGACCTCTCCTGTTCAGTATATATTTCTCGGAGGTACAGGCTAACACGGGAGGACTATGGCTGACCAAGTTTGCAGATGACTGCAAACTGGGTGCCATAATAGACTCGCCGACTGACACAAGCATCCTCCAAAAGGGCCTCACAGAGATGGATAACTGGTGCCAGAGCCATGGCCTAAAGCTAAATGCCAAAAAGTGCATAGTCATCCCCTTTGGGAAAAACAAAGTGCCCACAAACTACCACATAGGTGTAAAACCATTAAGTACGGAAGAAGTAATTAGGGATTTGGGGACCCAAGTAGATAGCAATTTCTCCTTTGACAATCACGTTGCCAAAGTGGTTACAAAGACCTTCTATATAGCCCACCTCATCATGAAAGGGTTCACATCTCGATCAAGAGAAGTCATTGTGCCCCTCTACTCATCACTCATCAGGCCCATAATTGAATACAATACCCCATTTGGGATGTACCTTACCCAACACCTGCAACAACTGGAAAGACCCCAAAAGTACCTCAACAAGAGGATCACGGGACTCAAACAGATGCCCTACGCAGTTAGGCTAAAGAAACTCCGGCTCTACTCAGTTGCTTACCGCCTACTCAGAGGCGATCTGTGCCTGACGTATAAAGCCATGTCCGACCCAGATTTAATGGACATACTCCACCTCAGGAAATCCAAATCCCTTAGAGCTACACGCTCCAGAGACTTAAACCTCAGCACAGAAATAAATAGGACATGCTGGAGGGACAGATTCATAGCCCAGAGGCTCCCCTCACTCTGGAACAAAATCCCAGTCCATGTTAGGCAGAGCCCCTCAATGACCCTCTTCAAGAGAAATCTTGACGAGTGGATGGGAGATCGTAGGTTTACCCCGGGGATCTCTTCTGTGTCCCTACTAGACAGAGGCACAGTAAACAAACCTTAAAAGGGCTATCTTCTGTGACCTACTATACAGAGGCACAGTTGAAAAAATCTAAAAGGGTAGCGAAAGCCAAACACACTCTGGCTAGGCTTGTAAATGCCCTAGGGCAGATAGCCTAGTATCAACTTATGAACCTATGAACCTATGGTCAGCTGCCTATCAGCTGCCAGGATCCAACAAATCATGCGTGCACTCATTTCAGACTGAGCAGCTAAAAAGGGTGTCGGGATAGCTGTTCTATTTAAATTTGGGTTACAGATTACTGCCTATGACCATAAACCACCCCAAGACTCTAACACCAAAATTCTTATTACCAAACTTCAACTTAACACATTCAAATCCATTTATATTATCTGTATCTATTTTCCTCCTGGTAATAACATTGCCACCGTAGAATATATCCTTTGTTGGTTATCTCAGAACTTACCCCAAGAAAACATAATATTAGGAGATTTTAACATTGATTGGAAGAGCTGTAGCAGTTGCCATCCTACCACCCATATTAACCTATTTGATTTTATTAAAACCATTACCTCCCCCACCAGGATAAACAAGCCCAATAAGAAGGAAAGTACCTTAGATTGGATTCTCATAAATAACCATGCCCAGGCATATGAAGCTAGAACCCTCCCTGAAGACATAAGTGATCACTCACTTACCTATATAATCAGGCTTAAAACCAGTCTACTCATTCCAACCATTTTTAGGACTATCAGAACCAAGAAAAGCTTTAACCCCAATCTCTTCCAAAGTGAACTAAGAACATGTAACTGGTCTCCCTTAAAAAAACTCCCACTGGAGAAGCTGTTAATCACTTTAATTCTAAATTCCTAACCATACTAGACTATCATGCACCAACCCACTCTATCAGAATGAGAACTAAATCTGCCCCATGGCTTCCAAAAGAAACCAAGCAAAAAATCCATATCAGAAGTAAATACTGGAATGAATATAATTTAACTGAAAACCCTGTAGACCAACAAAACTTCAGACAACTAAGAAATAACACTAAAAAGATATACTGTCTGACAAAAAAAACTACTACCTACAATTCCAGCAGACTCACCATAATAAACCATAAAAGTTCTGGGCAAGTATTAAGCAATTACTACACCCAGGTCAATCCATCACACCAAACCCACAAGGCACAGACCAGGAGAATCCCAAGCAGACTGCTAATGCCTTTAATTCCTTTTTCACTGAGGCCATTCAAACTCTTGCCAGTCAGTTATCTACTCATAACTTAACGTTATCCAACTCTAGCACTATCCCACCCCCTCCATTTCTCTTCCAACCAGTCCCAACAACATATATTCTTACCGTTCTCCTAAAACTAAAACCATGCTCTCCTTCAGCAGACCAACTACCCGCTGAATATCTACAAATAGCACCCAAATCCATTGCTTATCCCATTTCCATTCTCATCAATAGAACCAGCAGTGAAGGACACATCCCTAAAATCTGGAAAGTCTCCCATATTATCCCCCTTCATAAGGGTGGAAACTCTACTGAATTCTCCAATTACCGTCCCATAGCCCTACTTTCTCCTTTGGCAAAGATCATGGAAAAATGGATCCACAAGCAATTGCTAGACCACCTAATTCAAAATAATTTACTTTCCAGCTGTCAACATGGTTTCAGACCTTCCCACAGCACTACTACTGCCCTTCTTTCCTTGACTGGATTAACAAAAAACATAACCTCAATATGCTTTCCTCTACACTGTTTATAGATCTGTCTAAGGCATTTGATATGGTAAATCACCAGATACTTATAAACATCCTCAAATCCCTGTCACTAGATACACTAGCTATAAAATGGTTCCAGTCCTACTTAGATAACAGACAACAGGCTGTACTTTGGCACAGCACTCTATCTACCCACCTGCCCATTAACCTTGGTGTACCTCAAGGGTCCATATTAGGACCTCTCCTGTTTTCTATATTTATCAATGACCTTCACCTAGAAATCCCCCAAGCTACATGCATACAATACGCAGATGATTCCACACTGATATGCTCAGCCACATCTATATCTGAGCTTCACTCCCTTACCCAAAAGGTGTTTAACACAGTTGAACAATGGTTAACACAGCGCTGTCTCCTTCTGAACCCTAAAAAAACTAAGCTCCTCCTTTTTACCCCTACTCGTAAGCCCCCCCCCTATAGATTTCATAGTCACATCCAGTAATGGTGCTCTCATATGCCCAGATCCAACTACCACATTACTAGGTATCACCATAGATAACAACTTCTACACCCATAGCAACAATACTATAAAAACTATTAATATAAAACTAGGTTCTCTCTACAGGATCAAACCCTTCCTCTCTCCTGCAGCTAGAATAACTATTGCTCACACCCATCTAATCTCTCCTCTCCTCTATGCCTCACCCATATATAATAATCTATCTAAAAACGACCTTAATAAAATGGAAAACTCCTACAATGACGTAGCCAGATTTGCTACAGGCAACCCATTCAGAACCCACCACTGTTACAATCTAAAACAACTAGGATGGCTTGACTTACAAAAATCAGCTTAAATTCCACCAACTGACCATTGTCCATAAAACCCTTAGCCAGCCTACGAATACCCCTGTACTATCTACCCTCATCATCCCCTACAATAATCTCAAGACCTTACGATCATCACATAAACTTCTTGTCAATATTTGTAAATCAAACAACAGGGCTGGAGACTGTCTCTTCTCTAATACTGTTGGAAAATCCTGGAACCTTCTCCCCAGTGAACTTTCCTCACTTTCCTCTATATCACTTTTCAAAACCAAACTGAAACTTTTCCTCAAAACACACTGGTTGTGCCCCTGTACTACTGACTGATCAACTAGCTCTTCTTACTAGGTTCAGCCTACCCTCCTCTTCTCAGTAATAAAGATCCTTTTCTTAAGAACAACAAGCCCTCTCCTTCCAGATACTATTACTTACATCTTCTTGAATTTCATTAATGTGAATACTTTTGTACTAATAAATTGTATATAATCAGCTGCCTTCTCTTTTATATATTATGTATTGAAACTGCATTTGCATTATACTACTTATATCTGATTATTTTGCACTATGTTATGAACTTCTGACCTCTTTGATTATTCTCACTAATGTACCTGCATTGTGCATTGTTTACTTTAATTTGTATATACGATTTTGTTATTGTTTTCATCGGAGCTTATCTCCCCGGGCCTCTACCGAAAATGGACATGTATCCAGTTAGACTAGCCCGGTCAACAAATGTAAAAATAAATAAAAAATAAATAAATAACTACATACATTTACTCAATAAGCACTGTTATGACTCTGTCATAGTCCATGATGGAGTGAATGACGTGCGATGTACCTCTCTGGACTATATGAAGAGAGACATGACAGACCTCTCTGATTATGTGTCCGAGACAGGTAAGTCCCTAGCACTAAGTAGTATTCTGCCCTCACCCAGGATGATGCCACAATATAAACAAAAAAAATGATTGACTTCAACAATTGGCTTAGTTTCTCGTGTCAGCCCAGAGGGATCCAATATCTATCAGCCTGGGAGGATATGGTAGGCAGACCTTGCTGCTTTGCTAGAGATGGTCTGAATTGTCTCCCCTATGCTTTAAGATACTGGCAAAGGACCTTCCCACCCCCATAGCGCCTATTTTAGGCAATGTCAAAACAACAAATTTTCCATTGTAACAAAATCTAATTGAGACAAACTCAGGGTCATGCTGTTAATGGTAGGAGTTTAAACATGAAGCTGCATTGCCTGGAAGCACTCCTCACCTTGGAAGATGCTGACTTCTGTTCTGTTACTGAGACATGGTTCAAGGTCAATGAGAGTACCCTGGCCATGCAAGGCTGCAATGATTTCCACACATTCAGACCTCAAAATGAGTGTGAAGAAACCAAAGGTGGAGGTGTATCCACCTTCATTAAAACCAAATACATTTTGAGACTACTCAAACAGCATTAGCTCACAAACTACTCCATGTCCAATTTACTATTGGGAAAGCACCATACCACATCATTGCTAGCATTAGATCCCCCAGCATGAACCAGGATAAACACACCACCTACCCTGATTTAATGGAATCCCTCACCATATAGCCCAACACCTTAGTCATGGTAGATTTCAACTATCCTTCCATGGGCTGGGGGATATACATGAGCAAAAACATGCTCGATCAGAGATTCCTTGACTTGTTAACACAGATGCTCTGGAACAGGTAGTCTGCACCTCCACTAGGGCCTCTAATGTTCTGGACATAGTTCCTACCAACATGAGGGTCACTGTACTTCCACATGCGTGATGCCCTCCCTGGTTAGGTCAGACCACAAATCAGTCTCGTATGCAGTAACTACTGGAACTGACACCCTCATAGGAACAAAAATTATAAGAAACTTCACCAAAGCTAACTACAGCCTACTAAGCAATGGTATTAAAAGCTTTGTACCTGCAATCACAGACATCAATTATCACTATGCAGAAGTATATGCAAATGGCCTGTACGAACACTTAAATGATTGCATAAACTCTGCTGTACCTGACTGGATGAAAATCAGGTATTCCCTTAAAAGCAAACCACCATGGTAGACTTCAAGTGTAAACAAGAAGAAGAAATTGCTGTTCAAAAGCAAGAGGGATGTCACTCTGCAGATAAAGAGTTCCCTCCTAAGCCTAAACAAGAAAATCAGAAATCTTGCAAAGTCTTCTAAAGCAAATTATGAAACTAAAATCACATCCTTAGCCAAGGATAATCATAAGGCATTATTTAACTACATCTAAAGTCTAAAAGCTATGTGCCGAATTGGTTGTAGAGGGGATCACTCATATTACACTGTAAGATATCAGCAATCTGCTATTGACAGAGTCAGTGCAAACTTCACCCTCCTATCATCACCTACCATATCTCAGAGCATACTTGACACCAGCCCACTGCCTAGTATCTCTAGAGAACAGGTCATCCCTGTGTTTGCCAAGGTCAAAAACACATCCTTAATGTGAGCAGATAATATCCCAGGTTGTTTACTAAATAATCTAAAACAAGACCTAACAGACCCACTTGGCATTCTCTTTAATCATAGCTTGAGAACTGGCTATGTTCCTGCAGAATGGAGAACAGCAACAGTAATCCTCCTGCACAAATAGGGGGTCATCAACTGACCCTGGGAACTACAGACCCATAAGTCTAACCAGACTCATCTGCAAGGCCATGGAAAAAATTATCATGGAGCTTATCAACAAGGGAATAGGCAACCTCCAAACCTTGCACCCAACTGAGTTTGGCTTCGTTAAGGGTAAATCATACTTATTAAACCTGGTAGACTTCATAGAGAATGTCACCAAAGCCATGGACAAAGTTAAGACAGTGCACACTGCCTATCTCCACCTTAACAAAGCTTTTAGCACAATTCTCCACTCTGGCATCATTGCAAAACTCTCCAAGCTAGGGATTAACCCTTATGTTACTAGATGGGTAACCAACTGGCTCACTGATAAAACACAGTCTGTCAAAATTGATGACTCCACATCCACCAGTTGACCCATCACCAGTGGAGTACCACAGGGGTGTGTGCTGAGCCCCTTACTGTTTGGTATCTATTTCTCAGAAGTCCAGGCCAAAGTAGATGGTCTGTGGCTCACCAAGTTAGCTGATTCTTGCAAACTGGGAGCAATCACTTAATCCCCCAATGATGTCAACATATTACAAGAAGGGCTAACACAAACAAATGTTTGAAAACTAAATGAAAAAAGCATTATTTTTCCCTTTGGCAAAATGGCACTCCTTACAAATTACACTATAGACAGCATCCCTCTGCGTTCCAACCCAGTGGTGCAAGACTTGGGAACACAGGTTGATAGCAATCTGAACTGCAACCACTAAGTTTCCACAGCAGTAAGGAAAGCATTCTATGCACTTCACCTCATAAGCAGGGGCATAGCATCCAGGTCAAGTGATGTTTCAACCCCACTGTACTTGACCATCATCAGACCACTAATAGATTATAATGTACTATTTTGAAGGTACTTCACCAAACACCTGCAGCAGCTGGAGAGACCTCAGATGTTTCTTACTAAGAAAATACATGTATCCCAGACCATGACTTACATAGACAGGCTGAAAGCCCTGTCACTCTACTGTGTATCTTATAGGCTGCTGAGTGGTGACTTGTGCCATGTCTATAGGGTAATCTCTGACCCTGCCCTTATGGAAGTTCTGCACAGACACAAATAAATGGCACAAGAATCACTCACTCTAGGGATGTCAACCTAGCTTCTGATATTAACAGAACATGCTGGAGATACAGATATCTCTCCCAGAGACTTCCACTTTTCTGGAATAGACTTCCTATTCAAGTAAAACAGAACTTCTCACTAAGCCTATTCAAATGCAACCTAGATAAATGGATGGGAGACTGCAAATCCACTCCTGGAGCTGGCTCCCATGCCCCTCATAGACAGGGGTATCTGGTGTTGATCTGATCACAAACTCTATCTTTTCATAAATTTGTTCTACAAACTACCCAAAAAAGAACATATGGGGATACTTGGGATTAACATGGCTAGGCTTGTAAAGGCTCTAGGGCTGTTAACCTAGCAACCTCTTATGAACCTATGAATTGGTTCATATTCTGAACCTATGCCCCACAGCAGGACTGTAATTGTGTGAAAAAGAGTACATTCAGATAGCAGCTGTTAGACATACTAGATAAAGAAGGGCAACATGAATTGATGTTGATAATCGGTGACCTGAATCCACATTCTGGGACAGACAGAATAGGAAATGAGGAATGCCTGGGTCCACATGGGTGAGGCAACAGGAATAAAGAAAGAGAGACCATTCTAGACTTCTGTCTGGCAAATGGCTTGATGGTAGCCAACACATGGTTCAGAAAGACAGACAGTCACAAGATCACATACAAGACTGGTGACATGCAACTCAGGTAGATTTTTTCCTAGTTAGGAAAGAGCATTGACGTAGAATCAGTGATGGCAAAGTCATCCCACTGAAACAGTCAACCTACAGCATAAACCACTGGTGGGTACAATTAGCTTCAAACAGTTGTCAGAGAAGGCTCTAAGGTCAACACAGACTAGTCTGAAGACTTGGAAGTTAACTGGAGAGAAAGCATAGCAGTTCAAGGAATTACTCAGGGCTCTAGCACCTCAAGAAGAAGAGGAAATAGATGGAGTTGAAGAAGAATGGCAGCACCTCAAAACAGCATACATGAGGACCAAAGAACAGAGGCCAAGCCAGGTATGGAAAGAAGATATATAAGGAAAGCTATTGGTGGAATGCAAGAGTCCAGGAAGTCATCAAACAAAAGAAGAAGTGCAGGACAAAAGTGGAAGACAGAAAAGATGGACCAGACTAGGAAGGAATGCTGGTTGGATAACAAAGACGTTAAGAGAGCAGCAAAGAACAAGGAATCAGAGGCATTCCACCAGCTTCTGGAACGTGACTCAGTAGATGACACAAAATAACTCTATCAGGTTGCAAAGCAAAAAAAGAACAATAAAAATAGTCAGACACCCTACATAAGGGGAGCCAAAAACAAACTGTTCACTAGTCCATAGCACATCAATGGCAGATGGAAGCAGCATTTCCAGAAACTTCTGAAAAAAAATGCAGATGCTATAATACCCTAGACACAGCCTTCTATGAAAGAATAGGAAGCGTCCACCATAGATGAAGTAAGAACAGCAAAAATGAAAATGTAGTCAAGGAAAGCAGCAGGCTCAGGTGAGGTCACAGCAGATCCCATAGAGATGTTTGTGTTTTAGATTTGCATTGCTCATATGCTTTCCTGCAAGGTAGTAGCAAGTGAGGACATAACATTTCGGAGAGTTTATATTTCTCTGAGGATAAAAAACACAGGCAAAACTAATGAATGACTCAGTGAGAACTGTTTTGATCACACCTACAATTTGAGATGGAATTTGATTAAGATCATTGAAACTGCCTGTGGTCACCCCTCCCCCAAACCCTTGCAGCCAAAGCTGAGACATGCTCAGAAAGCCAGACTGAAAATGTAAACAAAGGTCAGAATCAAAAGAAAAAATCCCTGGGACTATACCTTTAACATATAAAAAGATTAAAACTTTAAATCTTATTGGACTTAAGTTTTAAAACCAGTCTTCTTCTTATTCTTTCAGCTGCTCCGGTCAGGGGTTGCCACAGCAGATCAAATGGTTCCATTTTTTCCTGTCCTCTGCATCTTGCTCTGTCACACCAACCACCTGCATGTCCTCTCTCACCACGTCCATAAACCTTATCTTAGGCCTTCCTCTTTTCCTGTTACCTGGCAGCTTCATTCTTAGCATCTTTTTCCCAATATACTCTGCATCCCTCCTCAGCACATGTCCAAACCAATGTAATCTTGCCTCTCTGGCTTTGTCTCCAAACCTTCCAATGTGGGCTGACCCTCTAATATACTTATTCGTAATCCTGTCCATCCTCATCACACCCAGTGCAAGTCTTAACATCTTCATCTCTGCCACATCAAGCTTTGACTCCTGCCTTTTTGTCAGTGCCACTGTCTCCAACCCATATAACATAGCTGGTCTAACTACCCTCTTGTAGACCTTCCCTTTCAATCTTACTGGTACTCATCTGTCACAAATCACTCCTGACACTCTTCTCTACCCACTCCATCCTGCCTGTACTCTCTTCTTCACCTCTCTTCCACACTCACCATTACTCTGAACTGTTGATCCCAAGTATTTAAACTCATCCACCTTTGCCACCTCTACTCCCTGCATCCTCACCATTCCTCTATCCTCCCTCTCATTCACACACATATATTCTGTCTTAGTCCTGCTGACCTTCATTCCTCTTCTCTCTAGAGCATATCTCCACCTCTCCAGGGTCTCCTCCACCTGTTCCCTACTCTCACTACAGATCACAATGTCATCTGCAAACATCATAGTCCACAGGGACTCCTGTCTGATCTCGTCTGTCAACCTGTCCATCACCATTACAAATAAGAAAGGGCTCAGAGCTGAACCTTGATGTAATCCCTCCTCCACCTTAAACGCATCCATCACTCCCACTGCAGACCTCACCACTGTCACACTACCCTCGTACATATCCTGTACCACTCTTACATACTTCTCTGACACTCATGACTTCCTCATACAATACGACAACTCCTCTCTAGGCACCCTGTCATATGCTTTCTCTAAATCCACAAAGACACAATGCAACTCCTTCTGACATTCTCTGCACTTCTCCATCAACACTCTCAAAGCAAACATCGCATCTGTAGTTCTCTTTCCTGGCATGAAACCATACTGCTGATCACTAATCCTCACCTCCCTTCTTAACTTAGCTTCCACTACTCTTTCCCATAACTTCATGCTGTGACTGATCAATTTAATCCCTCTGTAGTTACTACAGCTCTGCACATCACCCTTATTCTTAAAAATCGGTACCAAAACACTTTTTCTCAATTCCTTAGGCATTCTCTCACTTTCCAAGATTTCATTAAATAATCTAGTTAAAAACTCCACTGCCATTTCACCTAAACACCTCCATGCTTCCACAGGTATGTCATCTGGACCAACAGCCTTTCCGTTCTTCATCGTCTTCATAGCTATCCTTACTTCCTCTTTGTTAATCCACTGCACATCATGATTCACTATCTGCACATCATCCAACCTTCTCTCCCTCTCATTCTCTTCATTCATCAGCCCTTCAATGTACTCTTTCCATCTGCTCAACACACTCTCCTCGCTTGTGAGTACGTTTCCCTCATTATCCTTTATCACCTTTACCTGCTGCACATCTTTACTAGCTCGGTCTCTCTGTCTCGCCAATCGGTACAGGTCCTTTTCTCCCTCCTTAGTGTCCAACCTTTTATACAACTCGTCATACGCCTTATCATTAGCCTTCACCACCTCTCTCTTTGCCATGCACCTCATCTCCTTATACTCTTGTCTACTTTCTTCATCTCTCTGACAATCCCAATTCTTCTTCACCAACCTCTTTCTCTGTATACTCTCCTGTACTTCCTCATTCTACCACCAGGTCTCCTTGTCCTCCTTCCTCTTTCCAGATATCACACCAAGCACCTTTCTAGCCTTCTCTCTTACTAGCTCTGCTGTGGTTACCCAGCTATTCGGTAGCTCTTGACTGCCACCCAGTGCCTGTCTTAACTCTTCCTTGAACATCACCTCGCAATTACCATTGTTCAATTTCCACCATTTGATCCTTGCTGCTGTCCTCACACTCATCCTCCTCTTCTTGATCACCAGTGTCATCCTACAAACCACCATCCTATGCTGCCTAACTACACTTTCCCCTGCCACCACTTTGCAGTCTGCAATCTCCTTCAGACTGGCCCTTCTACATAAGATATAATCCACATGTGTGCATTTTTCTCCACTCTTGTATGTCACCCTATGCTCCTCCCTCTTGTTAAAATACGTATTCAACACAGCCATGTCCATCCTTTTCGCAAAATCCACTACCATCTGACCTTCTGCATTCCTTTGCTTAACACCATACCTACCCATCACTTCCTCATCCCCTCTGTTCCCTTCACCAACATGCCCATTGAAATCTGCTCCAATCACCAGTCTCTCACCCTTGGGTACAGTCATCACCACTTCATCCAACACACTCCAAAATGTTTCTTTCTCATCCATCACACACCCAACTTGTGGAGCATATGCACTAACAACATTCATCATTACACCATAAATTTCCAGCTTCATAAACATCACTCTATCTGACACTCTTTTCACCTCCAAAACACTCTTAGCATACTGTTGCTTCAGGATAATGCCTACACCATTTCTCCTCCCATCCACACCATGATAAAACAATTTGACCCCACCTCCGATACATCTAGCCTTGCTCCCCTTCCATCTGGTCTCTTGCACACACAATATACCAACCTTCCTTTGGTCCATCATATCAGCTAGCTCTCTCCCTATACCAGTCATACTCCCAACATTCAAAGTTCCGACTCTCACTATCACAGTCCTAGCCTTTACATGCCTTTGGCCATGCATTCCACCTCTTCTCCCCTTTGGCCAACAGTAGCCCAATTTCCGCCAGCACCCTGTTGGCCAACAGTACTGGTGGCGGTCGTTGTTAACCCGGGCCTCGACCGATCCGGTATGTATATGTGTACTTTTGTCTGCATGTATGATTTGGCAACATTTTACGCCAGATGCCCTTCCTGATGCAACCCTCCCCATTTATCCAGGCTTGGGACCAGCACAAAGAAATGCACTGGCTTGTGCATCCCCAGTGGCTGGGTAAAACCAGTAATAATCTTAAATGGTCATTCATATCCAGAAAGCATGCAGCATTTAATCTAAGCTGCCAAACAAGTTCATCATAATTTAGTTTATCTTTCTAAGAACCACTAATAGGTTCATAGGTCCATAGGTAATTACTAGACTAATGCCCATTAGGGCCCTTACAATCATAGTTGCTAACCCCAAACCACTTGGGTCCTAAGTATCATGGACATCTATACAGGGAGGGGGCATGTTAGAAGGGAGGTAACTAAAGATTTATACGGAAAGAGTTAATTAAGATAAAACTTTTTATATTGATGGCCTCTGCCAGCAAAGAACATGGGGGCCAGACCTGGGGTAAATTTATAATTTTCCATTCAGCTGTCTAGGTTTCATTTGATAGGGTCTACAATGAATTCTGCTATACATGGATGTGGACCCTATTCCATAGTGTGGGGATCCTTTGTAGCACATCTCTCTTTCTCTCTCTCTACAGCATGTTCTGTTTATGTCAGAAGTGAAGTTCAGATCCATGGATTTAGTGTCACTAGTGCTGTTTGTTTTAAGCATGTGCAACATATTCATTAGAGTGGGTCTGAGGAAGCCCAGTAAACAAGGTAAAAATCCCCTCTCAGTAGTCTGTAGGTGACTGAATGCAAAGACAGAGTCTTTAGGGGATCAGTGTAGATCAGGGTATTTATTTATTTATTTATTTGTTGTTGTTTAACCAGGATAGTCCATTGGGCCCAAAGAACCCATTTTCAATGGAGTCCTGGGGAGAAAAGCTCCACATACAGATTATACAAAGATTATGTTACACAATACATAAAATACAAAGATTAATTTCAATACATAGATTATATAGAGAAAAACATAAGTATCAAACAAAACAAGTAATAGAGGCGAAATATGAAAAGAAATAGTATTGTGTTTTGCTTTTTTTTTTTAATTACTTGGTACAAGTGAGGAGTTGAATGGTGGAAGCAAGCATGAATTTGCTAGCTGGGAATGGAAAAAGAAAGAGGAGTAGTGGTGGAAGTAGGGTAGGTTATGAAGGATGTGAGCAGGAGCATTCCCATGAGGATGTTAGATGAGAGTGTGGTAATTTTTTAAAGTGTGGGAGGCTAGCAATTGTATGGATGGATTGGGGAAGGGAATTCCATTGGCGTGCTAGTGAGAAGGACAGGAGGTGTTGTCCTGGATCGTGTATGGGTCTATAGACCTCTATGAGGTTTTGATTGTTAGATCTTAGAAATCTTTGTGTTTGATGCATTTTAAAGGTAGTTGAAAGAGAGGGACAGAGTGCTGGCTGGAAGATGAGTTTATGTGCATAGGTGAGTTGAGTGTAGGAGAGGTAGTGGGGTAGCTCTAGCCAGTTGAGTTTTTGGAGAGGTTCACAGTGATGGGTAGATGATTTGCTGCTGGTTACAAATCTGGCTATTTTATTGTAGCAAGATGATAGTTTGGATTTCAGAGAAGATTGTAGGTTTGTTAGAAGAGGGGCGCCATAGAGAAGGGAGGGAAGGAGAAATGTGGTAGAGAGGGTAATTTTGGTAGTAGAGGTGAGGAACCGATGGTGGCAGTAGAGCATGCCTAGTTTTTGATGTTTTTTTTTATATTTAGGAGTAGATGGAAGTTGAATTTCAGCTTGTCATCAATTTGAATCCCGAGTAGTTTGACATCAGATACCAGCTCGAGACATGTATTGTTCTGGCTGGTGATGGAGAATAAATTTCTGTCAAAGTTATTAGTTTTGGAGGGGGAGAATATCATAAGCTTGGTTTTAGCAGCACTGAGTGCAAGGTGGTTCTCTTTCATCCATTGTTCTGTGGTGGAGAAGGCATCTTGAGTTAGTTTTAAGAGAGTTGGGATGGATGGGGCAGCACAGATGATAGTGGAGTCATCAGCATATTGAATAATATTTGCAATTAATTTCATTAATGAAAATATTGAAGAGGAGGGGGCCCAGAATAGAGCCTTGCGGGACACCTGTGGGTGTGTCAAGGAAGGAGGAGGTGGCTTTTTGCCACTTGACAGCTTGTTGCCGATTGGAGAGATAGCTCGTAAACCAACAGAGGGAAGAGGAAGAAAGGTTTAGGTTAGAGAGCTTAGTAAGAAGGAGGTTATGAGAGACAGTATCAAAAGCTTTAGTGAGATTGAGGGGGATGGTAGATACAATGAGGCCAGAGTCCTTAGCTTTGTTCACAGTTTCAAGGAAGGATAGGAGGGCAGTCATAGTACTATGATGGGGTCTGAATCCATTCTGTGTAGGAGTTAGTAGATTGTTATCCAGAAGATGTGGAAGGAGTTGAAGATGGATACATTTCTCCAGGAGTTTTGAAATGGGAGAAAGGATGGCGATAGGACGGAAGTTGGAAATATTAGTATTGGTTCCACCTTTGTGCAGGGGAATAATGTAGGCTTTTTTCCAGATTAGAGGAACAAAATTTTCTTGGATTGAGCAGTTAATTAGGATACTGACAGGAGGGAAATGGCTTCAGCAGCTATACTAAGGTAGTATGAGGGAATGTTATCAGGGGCATTGGTGCATGGTTTTAGTTTCTGCAGGAGTTTTTTTATGGTGGATGTAGGAATAGGTTTGATGAGGAAAGATGGAGTTGTGGAATGAGTGGGGGAAGGTGGGGGAGGAGAAGTATGAGGTGATGTGGGAGAAGTTAGAGATGAAAGAGCTTGAGCAGGAGTGGGAGAAGTTGTAGGGGAAGATACCTGAGAGGAAATGCAGGTTGGAGGAGTATTGTTGTTTGAAAAAGAGCTGGTAAGTTTGGAAATAGAGTCTATGAAGAAAGAGTTAAATTGGGTTGCAAGATCAATATAATCAGTATTTGGGCAAGGGATTGGGTTTCCTGTGTTCCCGGGTTTTAAAAGGGTAGTTATGCCTTTCCAGAACTTCTGAGGGTTGGTTTTGAAATTGCTTTGAAGTCGGGTGAAGTAGTTACGACGGTCTGCAGAGATAAGTTTTTTAACTGAGTTACAAAGGGTTTTGTATTCGTTGAGGGAAGAAGTAGTTTTGTTCTTTTGATATTGTGTCCAGGCTTTGTCTCTAAGCCGCATGGTGGTTAGGGTATTTATACCTAACCAGGGTGTGGATTGCCTTTTTATTCTTTTGTTTTTTAATGGGGCATGAGTATCTAGAAGGTTGAGGAAGGTGGTATTAAAGTGAGTGATAGCATTTTCAAGGGGAAGAGTCTTTAAGGGGTACCAGTTCAGTGAATTTAGTGCAGCTGAAAAAGCTTCAGGGTTGAATCTCCTATGGCATTGGGTAGTGATGTAATTATGGGTGACTTGTAAGAGAGAAGGGAGATGTCTTGCGTAAATGGGGAGGTGTTCGCTGAGGGAGTCAGGTATTGTTCCATTATCTGGGTAGTAGTGGGGGTGGGAGACTAGAATCCAGTCTAGGATGTTGCCACTGGAGAAGTCTTTGCTTGGTCTAGTTATGGTATTGATGAGTTGGGAGTAGTTGTATAGGTTGATGTTAAGGGACTGTGAGGGGGATTGAATGGAGGACCAGTTAATATTGGTATCTCCCAAGATTATGGTTTCATTGTTGATGTTGGCTGAAAGCCAAGAGAGGATTTCTTCTAGTATTGGGATATTGTCTCCTGTGGGAATGTACAGCGAGGCAATGCAGATATATTTATGTTTGTTTAGCTGTAGGTGAGCCATTATTCATTCTGCATTTTGGAACTGGGGAATAGCTTTATCATACGGTGTTAAGTTTAGGGAGGATGAGTAGAGTAGAGCTACTCCACCACCCTTTTTATGGGTTCTGTCTGATCTGATGATTGAGTAGTAAGGTGGCATTGTCTTGGAATCTTTAATGTGTGGCTTTAGCCAGGTTTCAGAAATAGCTAAGATGTCTGTTTTGTTGTGGGATAGCCAGGCATGCAGATTTCGAATTTTGTTAGCTATGCTTTGTGCATTAAGAGATGCAAATAGGATGGATTTAGGTATTGAGGAGGGGTGGTTTGGGCCTGGGTTGGGGTGTATATCACCAGATAGCAGTATGGAAGTTAGGAGTTGTGTTAAGTAGCAGAGGTATTTGGAATGTTTAGGTTGGGAGGTGTGGGTTAGTGGATTAGTATAGGATATGGGAAGGTGATTATATCTAGAGGTGTTATGAGAGGGGATTGGTTTGTAGTGAAACCATAGGATATGGTTAGTGGGGTATAGTTCATGAGAGATAGAGTTGGTATAATAGGTATGAGTTGTGTGGAGAGAGTAGGTTGTGTGTAGGAGTAGGGTGTGGTTGAAGAGATAAGGTTGGGTAAGATGGTAGATGAAGGTAAGGTTTAGGAGAAGTATTAGTAGGATTGAAAGGGATGAATATTTTATGGACATATTTGGGTTTTAATAAGCCAGTAGGAGTTTGGTAAGGGGGTGGGGTAATGGAGATGTGGGTGTGATAGGAAAGAGGGGGGGTGAAAGGCGGAGAAAGGGGTGGAGTTTGGTCGGAGTGGAGGAAATAGGTGTGTCTATGTGGGTATAAGTGTAGATGTAGTGGGGGTGGGTGGGAATTGGGGGTAGGGTAGGGGAGCGGAGTGAGCCCGCAGGGCGAACAGAGCGGGGAAGAACAAGAGAAGAAAGATCAACAGCAAAAAAGTATCAGCAACTGCTGTTGTTAAGTAATGGTAAGAAGAGATAGAAGGTATAGAATCAGATAGGGACAGGCACTTTGTGTGGGTGAAAGAGCTGTTCGAGGTGGATAAGTTAGTGCTGTTCAGAGGGAGAAAAATGCCAGTTTGCAGTAAAGAAAACAAGAATTACAGGCTTTTAAGTAAGCTTGTAGGTTTAAAGAGGGGAAGCCAGGTAACATTGGATAACCACCCGTAGTTGGGTAGAAATGCTGCCACCTTGTGGTGAGAAGGGAGAAAGCAGGTAACCAGGAGAGTATGTGGAACTAAGGTGTCTGGGGGAAAAGGGGTCCACTAGAGGTACACGGTAGGCTGCTGAGTCACCTTCAAGGGAGACCAGATTAAGGTAATTGGATTACTAGGTAGATAGTACAGGCAAAAACACAATTGGTTGAATGCTACCTACATTCAAGCATAATCTTTTAAGGGCAGTCCTCCGGAGCTCTATAGTTCAGTGAAGTAGGCAGTTCCAAGGAGTTCACAGAGGTGATACAGGCAAAGTTCTGCAATATTGTTTTCTTTTGTTTTATTTAGTTTTGAGGTGGGGAGGGAGCTTCGGAGGTGAGCTTCCAAGAGATCAAATTCAAGCAGAATCTTTTAAGAGCAGTCCTCCGGAGCTCTATAGTTCAGTGAAGTAGGCAGTTCCAAGGAGTTCACAGAGGTGATACAGGCGAAGTTCTGCAATATTGTTTTCTTTTGTTTTATTTAGTTTTGAGGTGGGGAGGGAACTTCAGAGGTGTGCTTCCAAGAGATCAAATTCAAGCAGAATCTTTTAAGGGCAGTCCTCCGGAGCTCTATAGTTCAGTGAAGTAGGCAGTTCTAAGGAGTTCACAGAGGTGATACAGGCAAAGTTCTGCAATATCGTTTTCTTTTGTTTTATTTAGTTTTGAGGTGGGGAGGGAGCTTTGGAGGTGTGCTTCCAAGAGATCAAATTCAAGCAGAATATTTTAAGGGCAGTCCTCCGGAGCTCTATAGTTCAGTGAAGTAGGCAGTTCTAAGGAGTTCACAGAGGTGATACAGGCGAAGTTCTGCAATATCGTTTTCTTTTGTTTTATTTAGTTTTGAGGTGGGGAGGGAGCTTCGGAGGTGAGCTTCCAAGAGATCAAATTCAAGCAGAATCTTTTAAGGGCAGTCCTCCGGAGCTCTATAGTTCAGTGAAGTAGGCAGTTCCAAGGAGTTCACAGAGGTGATACAGGCGAAGTTCTGCAATATTGTTTTCTTTTGTTTTATTTAGTTTGGAGGTGGGGAGGGAGCTTCGGAGGTGAGCTTCCAAGAGATCAAATTCAAGCAGAATCTTTTAAGGGCAGTCCTCCGGAGCTCTATAGTTCAGTGAAGTAGGCAGTTCCAAGGAGTTCACAGAGGTGATACAGGCGAAGTTCTGCAATATTGTTTTCTTTTGTTTTATTTAGTTTTGAGGTGGGGAGGGAGCTTCGGAGGTGAGCTTCCAAGAGATCAAATTCAAGCAGAATCTTTTAAGGGCAGTCCTCTGGAGCTCTATAGTTCAGTGAAGAAGGCAGTTCCAAGGAGTTCACAGAGGTGATACAGGCGAAGTTCTGCAATATTGATTTCTTTTGTTTTATTTAGTTTTGAGGTGGGGAGGGAGCTTCGGAGGTGAGCTTCCAAGAGATCAACGAGGAGGTGAAGCACAGGCAGCTCAACCGCAAGGACTGCAGGGGTTATTGGAAAAGTTATTCATGTCCTGAACTCTCCTGGTTAAAACCCTCTGTGGGTGTTCCACCTGTTGCAAGCATCTAGTTAGATGGATGCCAAAGTGGGAATTGTATTCAACGATAGATTGCTGTCTATGTATGTTCCAAGATCCCTTACTACTGGGTCAACTCTTAGGAATGTTTTATAGATAGAGTAATTAACTTAGGTTCACAGTTTCCCAAAGAGCAATATCATGTATTTTTGTCATTGAATTTTAGCTCTTGGCATTAGGACCAGTCATTTGTCTGTATTAAACGCTCTTGCAAGATGTTGATGTCTTTGGCATTCTATAACTCCCACTTTACAGTCATCTGCAAACTTGTTGAGCCAGAAGCCTTGAACATTAGCCTTGACTTTTGCCAAGTAGATGCCAAATAGGAGCAGGGACAGCATGGAGCCCTGGGATACTCCACTATTGCCTAATGGGCATTAGGTGGCTGCTTCCTGGTTTTGGCGTTTGTTCAGGATTGCTAGTTGTTGCTGAAGCACCTACCAAGGGGATAAAATGCTGAGAGAAGAAAAGGAGCCACTTTTGTGATTTTAAGTATTTTCTTCTGATTTTTTGTTAAGTTTTACTGCTTTGCCGCCTACTTTTTGGCATTTTCCGGCTTGCTAAAGTTTATATCTGTAACTGTAACAGTACTTGGAACACATCTAGAGCCTGTTTACTGCACTTCCTGTGTTGCACTTAATTTAAAATCGTTTTTTCCTCTAAAAACTGCATTTTACCTGATTTTGGCCTAGCACTCAAGTGTGGGGGTCATTTATTGCACTGTTGTGATTATTTTGCTGCCTGTGTATCTCTGCTACCTTTAAACTACAACAAAAAGAAAAAAAAAATCTTGCTTTTTTCCCACTTTCTGAAAGTTAAAAAAGTTCAGTTACAGATTTGCTGTTCTGAACTGTTTGGAAGTTTCTAGAAGGCCAGTGCTTGCTTGGGCAAAAGGGAAGTCTCTGTGTTCACCAGTGGTAGTGGTTAACACTGAACAGCCTGCCTGTCCCTGGAGGAGTGGTTACTGCCTAGAAGCTGTAGTTTTATTGGCCATTTTGGGTCAAATCTAATCTCCTTGATCTCTCTCTCTCTTAAAACCCTACAACTATCTTTTTGTGCGGATTTGTGCACTGAGCAGCATTGGGCAGCGCCGCCTAAACAGGTTTAAACTATTCCAGGCTTCACAAAGTCTGCTCTTCACTTTTTCCCTTAGAACTATTTAAACTCTCAAAATAATCACTCTATTCTCTTTCTAAAGCCCTGCACTTGCTCAGCTCTTATAAGGAAACACTAACTAACTAAAGCACTACACCGTCCTTGACTTCTCATAAGTATTAGGCTCCCGATTGGTCCTTCCTGATCAAGTGAAAAATCAGTTCCCTTCCCTAATCTGATCAGTAAAAAAACAGTTCATTATACTAATCTGGTATGTCCAAGGGTCAGTTTCAAGGTTACTCTCCAGTCCAGCTGGTGAATCTGGGAATTTTGAGGCAATGTTACAATTGCCTTATGTACACAGACAACCCTCTCCTCCTTCCATCAAACTCTAATACATGTGAGAGATGCAGTTACACAGCCAAACTGGAGGCAGAGCTTTCTCAACCCAAGACTGGCACAGTCAGTCAGAAGGAAAAGGTAACCACCTGCACCACAAATCCAGTCTCAGACAGACCTATTGCATCTGCATGCCCAACACATAAACACACAAAAACATACTCGGAGGCTCTAAATAAAAATCTGCCTAAACAGCAAAGACCTCCTAAGCAGATATCCAAGCAAAAGCCACCCCTCAACAATACCCACGAATCACATATCTCACAAAATCAGTGTGCCTCACAGTCACAGCACTTAAGGCCAAACAACACACCAAATACACTTGTTATAGGGGACTTTATTGTCCGGCACACTGACGTCCCACTCGCCAGACTGAACAAGGAGAAGGTCACTGTAACCTGCCTGTCAGGTGCCAGGATCTGCCACATAATGCAAGCACTCAGGTCACTCCAAAGCAAATACAAGTATGACTCCGTCATTGTCCATGCTGGTGTGAATGACCTGAGATGTACCTCCCTGGACTACATGAAAAGAGACATAGAGGAGCTCTCTGACCATGTAGCCCAGGCTGGTATGACCCTGACCTTGAGTAGCATCTTGCCCTCACCAAGAATGATGCCACAGTATAAAGACAAAATGATCAGTTTCAACAATTGGCTAAAGTATTGGTGTCATTCAAAGGGGATCCAGTGTCTGTCAGCCTTGGATGACATGCTCGACAAGCCACATTGCTTCACTAGGGATGGCTTGCACCTGTCACCCTTAGGCTTTCGTATACTGGCCAAGGCTCTTGCCACCCCCATAGTGCCTTTTTTAGGCAAGGCTCAAAGGACAAACCCACCTCCAAAGACAACCCAAGGATAAAAAAACTAAAGGTAATGCTACTCAATGCCAGAAGTCTAAACCTCAAGATGCACGCACTCGAGGCTCTCCTCAGTATGGAGAAAATCAATGTCTGTGCAGTAACAGAAACCTGGTTCAAGGCTCCTGAGTGCACCCCAGCACTACCAGGTTATAACTCATACCATGCATTTCGGCCCCAATACTCGGACCAAAGCACAAAAGGAGGGGGAGTATCTATATTCATCAAAGATACCTACACCTCCAGGTTAGTGGCACTGCATGAAGCTTCAGAAACCATCCATGTGCAACCAACAGCGGGCAAAACTCCCTTTCAGTTTGTAGCCTGCTACAGAACATCCTCCCTATTACAGGAACCCCACTTGGCATTCCTGAGAACACTGGAGAATATGAAGGTCTCTCCAAACACTATGTTATTGGGTGACTTCAACTACCCAAACATTGACTGGGAAAACTACTCAAGCCCAAACACCCTTACCCAATGGTTCCTTGAATTTATAAACTCTAACACAATGGAACAACTGGCCACTACTCCCACAAGAGGGAACAACATATTAGACTTGGTCATCACCAACATGGGGACTCTATGTTCCATACCAAAGGTAAACTCCTCACTGGTAAGATCAGACCATAAACAAATTTCCCTGGATATCCATATCCCATCCCCACCTCCAGCCAAGGAAATCACTGTAAAGAATTTCTCAAAAGCCAACTTTGCACTTCTCAAGACTGAGGTGGAATCCTTCAAAGCCCCCGGGCCAGAGGATAATACAGCCCAATCCGCAGAATCCTTTCCAAATGCATTCTATGAGCACCTGCAGGAATGCATGGATCATGCTATCCCAAATAAAACCAAGACTCACTCCTCCAAAAACAGGAGACCAGTCTGGTGGACCCTGGCCATAAATAAGGTATACAACAGAAGGAGGAAGCTACTACATGACAGAGCAAAATCCCAAAAAGGGAAGGCATCTCTGATCAGTATTAGCAAGAAACTTTGATCCCTCATAAAATCATCAAACGCCAGTTTCGAAAGAAAAGTTGCCCTAGACACTAAAGATAATCACAAGGCCTTCTTTAGATATTTCAGGAATATGGGTGGAAACTCCCAGATATGCTCTGAATTGTTGCATAATGGTACAAAATATACTGAACCTACAGACATAACCAACATCCTGGCAGACAGAGTCAGCGCAAACTTCTCCCCCCCCCCCCCCCAAAGGAGCAAATTCCTATCCCAACTGAATGTAACCTCCCTGACATCACAGATGCACAGGTGAAAGCTGCCCTCTCCAAAGCAAAAAACACAGCATCTATGGGACCGGACGGTGTCCCAGACTGTGTCTTACATGAGCTCCAAGAAGAACTGAACCCTCACATTAAGTCACTGTTCAAACTTAGCCTTACTACAGGATATGTACCCAAAGAATGGTGTACAGCTACAGTGGTCCCACTCCACAAAGGTGGTGCCACAACGGACCCAGGGAACTATCGCCCCATAAGCCTGACTAGTCTGGTCTGTAAAGCTATGGAGTGTATTATCATGGAACTCATAAACAAAGACATTGGGAGCCTCCAGACACTGGACCCTACCCAGTTCGGCTTTGTTAAGGGCAGATATTGCCTCTTAAACCTAGTTGATTTCTTTGAAACAGTTACCAAAGCCATAGATGACGGCAAGGCAGTCCACACAGCCTACCTGGACCTCGCAAAAGCCTTCAACACAATACCCCACTCGGGCATCATAAATAAGCTTACCAGCTTAAATATCAACCCCTATATCATAAGATGGGTTGCAAACTGGCTCAGAGATAGAACCCACATGGTCAGAATCGCAGGTGCCATGTCCGAATCCAAACCAGTTACAAGTGGTGTCCCACAGGGCTCAGTTCCGGGACCTCTCTTGTTCGGTATATACTTCTCTGAGGTTCAGGCTAACACGGGGGGATTATAGCTGACAAAGTTTGCAGATGACGGCAAACTGGGGGCCATAATTGAATCTCCAGCTGACACAAGCATCCTCCAAAAGGGTCTCACAGAGGTGGATGCTTGGTGCCAGAACCACGGCCTCAAGCTAAATGCTAAAAAGTGCATAGTTATCCCCTTTGGGAAAAACAAGGTGCCCACAAATTACCACATAGGTGGTAATCCATTAAGTACAGAAGAAGTAATTAGAGATTTAGGGACCAACGTAGATAGTAATCTCTCCTTTGATAATCACGTTGCCAAAGTGGTTAGAAAGACCTTCTATATAGCCCACCTTATCAAAAAAGGGTTCGCATCTAGATTAAGAAAGGTCATTCTGCCCCTCTACTCGTCACTGTTCAGGCCCATAATTGAATACAATGCCCCTTTTGGGATGTACCTTACCCGACACCTGCAGCAACTGGAGAGACCCCAAAAGTACCTCACCAAGAGGATCATGGGCTACAAACAGATGTCCTATGCAGCTCGACTAAAGAAACTCCAGCTCTACTCAGTTGCTTCCCGCCTACTCAGAGGCGATATATGCCTGATGTATAAAGCCATGTCAAACCCAGAATTAATGGACATGCTCCACCTCAAAAAATCCAAGTCCCTTAGAGCTACACGCTCCAGGGACTTAAACCTCAACACAAAGATAAATAGGACATGCTGGAGGGACAGATTCATTTCCCAGAGGCTCCCCTCACTCTGGAATAGAATCCCAATTCATGTTAGACAATAGCCCCTCGCTGACCCTCTTCAAGCGAAATCTGGACGCGTGGCTGGGAAATCACAAATTCACCCCTGGGATCTCTTCTGTGTCCCTGCTAGACAGAGGCACAGTAAACTAATCTTAAAACGGTACCTTCTATGTCCTACTTTACAGAGGCTAATCTAGGAAATCTAGGCTAATCTAATAGGGAGGCGGAAGCCAAATACACTCTGGCTAGGCTTATAAATGCCCTAGGGCAGATAGCCTAGTATCTACCTATGAACCTATGAACCTATGATCGGTCTCTGGGTTGAGGTGGTCTCACTTATCCTGGCTTCCTAGATTGTGTCCGTGAGCCAGCTGACAATCCAGAGAGTTATGGAGGAATTTATGCATAGCTCTGAGTGCATGTCAACAATGCCTAACTGGGGTAGTGTTTAGAATGCCTTGGCTAGTTCAAGATACACAGTGTGCACTGTTTTATTCTTGTCCATTGTCTTAGTTACTTTCTCAAAGAAGTCTACGAGGTTAAGTAGCCATGAATTTCCCATTAGAAAGAAAAATTGGGATGGGTCCAGAGTCTATAGCTTGCCTATGTCCTTGTTTATCCCTCCCATGATAATTTGTTCCATGGCTTTGCATATTAGGCTTGTTAAACTGATAGGTTTGTAGTTCCCTGGAAAAGTTAATGGTCCTCCTTGTTGAGGGGAATGACTGCTGCAGTCTTCCATTCACTTGGAACATAGCCTGTATCAAGACTGTAGTTGAAGATTGCCACAAGTGGTCCTGAATGGTCATGTTTTAGATTGTTTTGGAGTCCGTTGTATGATGCACCAAAGTGCAAAAGTACAACGACAAGATTTGGGAATGTCAAATTCCATTGTTGTGAATTCAAATGAGTGAATGCTAGTGTGCATTTGTTCATTTGAAGTTGACATTCCGGGTGCAGAGTGCACTATAGTGGGGATCGAGACAAGTACCCTTTCCTTCACTGTAGTGCAGTCTCAGAGTTAGTATATTAAAGTAGCAGAGGGTGTGGGGAGTGCAGGGGGCAAGTCCCCCCTGCATAACGATATTTGGAGACATTAGGAAATGTCTTCTAAGTGTCAATGTTATGCTGCAGTTCGAAAATGGTCGAATTGGATCTTCCACTATACCATTACAACATTTTAATTCATACACATTCTCAAATTCGCTAAAATAAGTCACATAATAGCGCAATCGCATATTAAGCTTTCAGCTAAATTAAGGTAAACCGGTAACTACAGATATTGCCAGAACCCAAGGCATTGGTGTTCTTGGCTTTAGCGATTGCTGCCATCACCTGGTCCCTGCTGATAGCTGGGAGAACTATGTTGGAGGGGATTTTACCTCATGGAGCTGGGGAGGAGTGAGGAGTGAAGTTTGAGCTGAATTTATCAGTCTCTAGATTTGCTATGTCATTCTGATTGGTTTAAGTGGTACCATTCATCACTAGCTCAGCACACTGCTGTGTGTGTCACTTTTAAGTTTCAGGCATAGCCGAAGGCCTTGTGATTGTCCTTAAGTCTGCGAGGTTATCCTGACCTTGTAGTCAGCCTTGTTGGACTTAATTAGACCTCTAAATTTCTTGTTTAGTTTTATAAGATAGCACTTCTCTTCAAGGGAGTTACTCTTGCCAGTTCTGGTCATGAGTTTTCTTTTTTTATTATATACCCTGTTTAGCTGAGGATTCTACCAGTGGGGTTTGTTTTTAGTGTTTGTTTTGGGTTTACTTCTGGTAGGTAAAGAGGCTTCTATACAGCCATTTAAATGTTTATATAGGGACTCTGAGAATAATTCTATATAGGTAGCTGTGGTCTCAGAGTTAGGGGGTGGCTTGAATTTTGACAAACTGTCACTTAGTAGGATGTAGTTTACTTTAGAATAGTTCCTAACTGTTACTGGTTTAGCTGGGTTTTCTGGGTTGATTTTTAATTCAAAGGAGACAGCTTTGTGATCAGACCTTACTAGTGAGGATGTGACATGGTGTGTGTGTGTGTGGGGGGGGGGGGGTGCAATGCTCCTCCATTTTGGTGAATAACAGACTCAGTATGTTTGATCTGGTTGGAGTGTGCATTATCTGTTCCAGGGTGTTTGTGTCAATAATGTGCAGGAAGCTTTGTGCCTGTGACTTTGTGGCAGTGTAAGTTTCTCCATCTGCAGAAGGGTACTTAAAGTCACCCCTGAACATGGTGCTTCTTTGGATGATGACTGACTTTAGTAGGTATAAGTAAGAGTCATGAGATTCTAAGGGCATAGATGGTGACCAGTAGCTAGCCATGATGTTATATTTATTTTATTTTACATTTGTTTACTGGAGATGTCTGACTGGGCTAGTGGATCTTTCACAGTGGAGGCCCATGGAGAAAAGCTCCATTACCAAAACACATTACAAACAATACAAGAAATTGATAAAAATCAAGAATACATAACTTTGGTAAATATAGGTAGTAAATAGTTTATACATAAACAATAAAAATCGGAAAGTAATACAATGTAGAAAAAAAAGAAAGCTAACAATAAACAAGCTTGAAATACCTTGTGCCATCAGGTGGAAATGACTGATCAGTAGATCAATATCATGGTTTTGGTGGCAAACATTTATGAGATACATGTATGGTACATGAACAAGAATATGGCTGACTGTTGCTATGCTAGTGCTACTGGTTCTGAAAAGTGACAGCTAAGGCAAGTGCTACTTGTTCTAAACAGTGACAGCTAAGGCGAATGCTACTTGTTCTAAACAGTGACAGCCATGGCGAGTGTGACTTGTTCTAAACAGTGACAGCTAAGGCAAGTGCTACTTGTTCTAAACAGTGACAGTTAAGGCAAGTGCTACTTGTTCTAAACAGAGATAGCTAAGGCAAGTGCTACTTGTTCTAAAGAGTGACAGCTAAGGCAAGTGCTACTTGTTCTAAACAGTGACAGCTAAGGCAAGTGCTACTTGTTCTAAACAGTGATAATTAAGGCAAGTGCTACTTGTTCTAAAGAGTGACAGCTAAGGCAAGTGCTACTTGTTCTAAACAGTGACAGCTAAGGCAAGTGCTACTTGTTCTAAACAGTGATAATTAAGGCAATATTGGGGTGAAGTACAACGAAGAGGGAATATGATGAAAATGTAGGAAGCTTGAGACAGGTAGATAAATAGGACTATTAGTGAGACTGAGACAGAGACAATTTGGAATTCTACGAGAGAAGGGATAGTTTGTATGTTAGAATTTAGTAACGGAAGAGATATTTTGGTTGTAAGAACAAGGAAAGTCAGAAAGATCAGCCTGGATTAGTGCAGGAGCAAAGCCAGTTTTCGGTTAGGTGTTCATTAAGCAGTAATTTTAATCTGGATGTGTTGCTAAAATTTAGTATTGTCTGAGGCATGGAATTCTAGGACTTGTATATTTGGTGGGAGAATAGAGAGTTACCATAACAATGATTAGATTTAGTTACTTTGAGTATTAGTTTGTTGGAGGATCCTAGTGGCCTGTTGTTTGAGTAGGGCTGCACTAAGCTCTTGAGAGCTGGACAGTTGTCTGGATGGTGGAAGACTGAATGAATGACAGTTAAATTGGTTGAGGGATAGGTGAGTGGGTAGTTCAAGCCAATTTAGTTTATGAAGTGCTCTGCAGTAATGTGATCTGTAAGGGAGGTTAGTAGAGAATCTTGAGATTTTGCTATACCAGGATATGATATGGTGGGGGACCTTAACTAATGTGACTTACATGCAAATGAGTTCCATGGAATCATGTTGTATAACCTCGAGGTATGTTTGTTGCTAACGTAGATCAAGACACCTCCACCAGTCTGTGTTGCTTTTGTCTAAATGTGTGGAAGGCACTGTAGCCTTACACTGCCAGAGTACTTTTCATGGCTTTAAAACAAGTCTTAGTCACTGCTCAGATGTCTGAATTTTCAAGAGTAAGGAGGGATTGAAGGGTGTAGAGTTTTTTGTTTACGCTCCTAGCATTGAGCAGTAATACCTTAAGGTTTTTTGAAAAATGTTTTCAGAGTGTTTCTCCATGTGTGGCAGGTTTGTCTTTTTGGAATTGCCTAAAAAGGCTCTAAGGGGGTGGATAAAGTTTTAGCCAATAACCAACAGCCTAGGGGGGACAAGTGCAGTCCATCCTTGGCAAAGCAATGTGGTCTGTTGATGACACAAGAAACTAAACTAATTATTAAAATCAATACATTTATGTTCATACTGTGGCATCATCCTTGGTAAAGGTAAAATGCTGCTCAATGAAAGGCTCATTGACAAACATTCCAAGAGATCCATTATTTCTCTTTTTATATAGTCCATTGAGGTACAACTCAGGTAGTTTACTCCCACGTGGACTATGATAAAATCAAACTAGTACCTTTGGTACAGTGACTTGAGTGTGTGGGCGATATTGCAGATCCTGCCTCCAGATAAGCAGATCTCCATTATCTTCTCCTTGTCTAACTTGGGGGATGGGTATCTGTGTGTCACACAATGGAGTCTCTAATGACAAGAGTACTAGTTAAGGTGTATGCTTGCCTTATGGGCTTTGCTGTTTGGGGGATTACTTGGGTGTAGGCATATGTGAGGTGTTTGGTGTTGCTTTTGGTGTGTTTTAGTTATTGCTGTGTAGCAATGCTGGCATTTGGCAGCTTTGGTGGTCTTTGAGATTTGGGAAGGTTTGTTTTAAGTGTCTCAGCATAAGTCAATCTGTATGTGTGGTGAGCAGTGTGTGTGAGGGACATAGTGTGGATATTCCTGACAAAGTCATTTGTATGTGAGATTTTTCTCTCCAAAAAGTTGTCTATTTACATCTGTTGTGCACTGTTTTATTTTCTTTAATGATTAACTGGTTGCCTGAGAGCATGAGACAATTGCTACATTGCCAAAATCTATCATGCTGGCCACAGAGACATTTGGAAATTTGATATCCATGTTGTCCAATCTTGTAATTGAGTGAGCTGTTTAGAAATGAGGATTGAGTTTTAAAAGAGGTCTCCTAGGGTAATTTCTGATATGGTAATGCTGTGTGATATGCAAACTAGATTCTGGGATTAAGGGCAAGATGTTGTATAGTGCTAGGATAGGGTTACTGTTATTCCAGCACAAACTACATGGTCTAAGCATAACTCCACACAATGTCACACTGTTTAATAGGTTTTGGACCTAATCCTAACATTACAGGGAAATGTTACTGTCTAAGTCTTTTCTACTATATGGGGCACTGCTTACCATCACTTCTTGGTGGGCAGCTTTATGCAAATTTTTCTGATTTTTATCAGAGAAAAAAGCGTAAAGCTGACTTCTATGCTGTCTAGCCAATAAACAACAACAATAATTTGAGGTCCCTAGATCGACTCCCTACTCAGAGAGATTAAGTAAAAACATTTTATCAGAAGATGGATTATCCTGGAATATCGTAACATAAAAGTACAGAAAAAGCAGCTCTCAAGTGTAGGTTAAATAACAAACAACTCCCAGACAGCTAAGTTCCTGGCTAATCTGCCTACCTGCAAGGTGATTTGGATGCAAACAGAACTAGAAAAGCAAACAAGCAGAGAAATAACTTTTTTTCTTGCCACAAAATGAAATAAATGCTATAAAAATGCTCAAAAACAGTAGTGATCACTGTATAAACAAGCAAGAGTGCGGTTAATCAAGAAAATATTTTTATCTTAACTTGAATTACTCTGGATGTAGTTGAAACACTTGCAAAGCATTGCAGAGTTCTCTGTAAATGAACACAGAGCCTTGCAAACTTGCTTTATTTATAGTAGGGAAAAAAGTTTGAAGACTGACTCCTATGCCCTCTAGCCAATAAAAAACACACACTTTGAGCTTTCTGGAATGATTCTCAAGTCATAGAGACCAGATAGACACCTTCCACTACAGAATAGCTTTTCATTCACTTGTATTTTAGTAAACACACTAAAGAAAAATTTCTCACAATTACTGCAAAGCAATGAATGATTAATCAAAGCATTAATATGGTTCTTCTTCCTAATGTTCAGACAGTGCTTGCAAATGTATTCCCTGAGTGATGGCACTGTTTTACCTTCATAAAACATATCACAGGAAACACAATGAGCTAAGTAAACTATTGCATTAACTTTACAAGCAAATTTCCCTAGCCAGTTAAACACCATTATAACTGGCCACTGCAGTACCATCAAGGTTATAGCCCCAATTTAAAAGCATGCTTTTAGGAGAATCCAGTTCTAATTGAAAAAAACGAGTATACAATGAAATAATTCTAGGCAAGTAATCATCTGTCCTTCTACTACCCCATGCTTTTGAAAAACTGGATGACAACTGGACAAGTGTAAATAAGAATTAGAAAATGTTGCCTTATGAAAAAATTGTGTATTAGCTACTAGCAACAGACTAAATAATCTTTCCAAATCTTCATGTCTAACTAAATAATTTCTTGTTGAGAAACAAAATATGTGAAGGTTACAAAATCAGTATTAGTACCAACAAACAAGAAAATCTATTAACTATGCCCTGAAACCATTCCACATCATAACACATATTGTTCTAATACCTAATATATAGTCAGATAAAATGTTTAATCTACTGCTAAAAATGTGTTGACTTTCTCATTCAGTTGCATTCACATACACTCAATAAACAACATTTAAAAACTGACAAGGTACATATACAGCAATGAAACAGATAAATCTTATTACCATTTTTTTTATGATGTATACATTTTAACAATTTTTCTTTTGCTCCAGCAGTACAAAAATTGCTCAGTTCTTACCTTCCCTTATATTCCTTTTCCTTGTCCTGAATACTACGCTTATGTGACCCTTTTTTTAAATGTAATTTTCTCCTTACCTTCCCTGAGGATCCCACTTCCAGTTGTTTCATCTCCTTTATAATACTCAGTATTCCAGTTAGAGTTGGTTTAGAGTTTAATTTCTGTTTTCTAATAACTGCTTTTTAAAAGGAAAGACTATTAAATGCAATGAGACTTAAATAAGTCTAGGCAATTCAAATCCAATATTTCAGCTCAGAAGAATCACTACCTTATTTACAATCCTTTGCTCCTCCGACATTTCTGACAAAGTATCAGGAGAAGAATTTTTAAAATCTGCCAACTCATTGAATTCTGAAAAAACATGTTCCCAACTATCTTTCTTTTTCCCATCATGCCTCCAGCATTTGCTAGCCACCTGAGGAAAAATTATCTGAAGTGTGCTAGGGTGCAAAAATACCTACGCAAATACTTCCAAGCAAACATTCTAAGTCTTCTGGAGTTAGTTGCATACTTGGGAACATTACAAATGTACTCCTGTTGTTCCTCTGTATATTACCCTTCCAGTCTCTTTTCCCAAACTTTTTAATCTCTTCTGATTGATTATTATAGTTATCATGCAATATTTTATATGCCCTACTAATTATACCTTTTTAGCAGCAGTACCTTTTGCAGACTCAGGTAATAATACTAACAATGCTGATTTTTCATTTATCATTCCTATGTCCTTTTCTCCTTGCCTATACTCTTTTATTAATCACTGACAGGTTAGGTAGTCTCTAAATGCAGTCCAAACTTCAGCTTAACCTTACCTCACTCTGTTACATTTCCGTTTCTAGTTATTTGCTCCTAAAACATTGGTTGCTTTGCTAATTTTCATAGGTTCTTAGCTATTTACTATCAAGCTGTCCCTATGGGCCATTTAAACCTACCCAATTTCACTTTCAAATGTGAGAATCAATCCTTGTACCTTTTGTCTGTGAGGCAAACATCTTAACCATTAAGCCAGCCCCCGACCCCAGTAAGTTTTACAACCCATTGCCTACATTCCATACCAGTCCCTGCAGTCATTCCTATTGGTTCATAAGTTCATAGGTTCATAGGTAGGTACTAGGCTATCTGCCCTAGGACCTATACGAGCCTAGCCAAAAAGGTACCCTGGCTTTCGCCACCCAAGAAAATTATTTTCCTGTGCCCCTGTTGAGCAGAGCCACAGAGGTGATCCTCGGGGTGAATTTCCTATTTCCCATCTGATCATCAAGATTTTTCTTGAAGAGTGCTAATGAGGAGCTTTGTTTGATATAGATAGGTAGTTTGTTCTAGAGTATGGGAAGTCTCTGGGACAGGAATCTATCCCTCTAGTATGTTCTGTTTATTGTGGTGACAAGGTTTAGGTCCTTAAAGCGTGTTGCTCAGAGGTATTGGGATTTCTTTAAGTGGAGCATGTACAACAGCTCTGGGTTTGACATAGCTTTGTATTTTAGGCAGAGATAGCCTCTGAGTAGGCGATATATGATGGAGTAAAGCTGGAGTTTTTTGAGACGGTCTGCATAGGGCATCTGTTTGAGGCTGGTAATCCTCTTTGTGAGATATTTCTGCGGCCTTTCCAGTTGTAGATGTCTTGTGAGGTACATACCAAAAGGGGCATTGTACTCTATAATGGGTCTAATCAGTGATGAGTAGAGGGGAACAATGACCTCTTTTTTCCTGGATGAGAACCCTTTTGTGATGTGGTGTGGCACGTATAAGGATTTCCGGACTACTGTGGCGATGTGATTATCAAAGGAGAGACTACTGTCCACTTGTGTCCCAAGGTCTCTTATCACACTTTTATTGTTAAGTAGACTACCACCTATTTGGTAGCTCATGGGTACAGAGTTTTTATCAAAGGGGGATGACAATGCACATTTTGGCATTGAGCTGGAAACCATGGCTTTGACACCAGGCATCTTGTCGCAGTGAGGCCCTTTTGTAGGATGTCCACATCATTAGGAGTTTCAGTTATGGCTCCTAGTTTGCAGTCATCTGCAAACTTCATTAGCCAAAGACCTTCTGTGTTATCTTGTACTTCAGATAAGTAGATAACAAACAGGAGCGGATACAGGACTGAACCCTGTGGTACTCCATTTGTCACTGGTCTGAAGTCAGATTTGGAGTCTGCTACTTTCACAGTGTGAGTTCTGTCAGTGAGCCAGTTGGCAACCCATCTTGTGACATAAGGATTTATACCTAGTTTAGTGAGTTTATCTATAATTCCAGAGTGGGAGATGGTGTCAAAAGCCTTGGCGAGATCTAGATAGGCTGTGGGAACCACCTTACTCTCATCTACGGCTTTGGTGACTGCTTCAAATAAGTCTATCAGGTTTAGGAGACATGATCTGCCTTTTACAAACCCGAACTGGGAGGGCTCCAGAGTTTGGAGATTACCAATGTCTTTGTTTATAAGTTCCATGATGATACTTTCCATGGCCTTGCAGACAAGGCACGTCAGGCTAATGAGGCAGTAGTTCCCAGGGTCTGTGGTGGCTCCCCCTTTGTGGAGTGGGATAACTGCCGCTGTGCACCATTCAGTGGGCACAAAGCCTGTGGTGAGACTATGATTGAACATGGTGCTTAGGTGGGGTGCCAGTTCATTCTGTAGTTTAAGTAGAATGCAGCCTGGGATGTTGTCAGGTCCCATGGATGCTGTGTTCTTGGCAATGGAGAGTGTGGTTTTTACCTCTGCAGCCATGATTAGAGGAACTTTGCATTCTTCCAGTATAGAGATGGGCCCTTTAGGGGGTGAGTCAGGGGTAAAGTTAGCACTGAACCTGTCTGCCAGGATGTTGGAAATATCAGTGGGTTCTGTATATTTAGTGCCATTGTGCTGTAACTCAGAGCAGATCTGAGTGTTGCCATTGAGATTCTTGGCATAGCTATAGAATGTCAGTGGTGATTTTGTTTTTGTAACTAGATTTGAAGGATTTTATGAGGGATCACAGCTTCTTACTGAGGCTGACCAGGGAGTTCCTCCAATCATGGGATTTTACTCTTTTTTGTAACAGTTTCTTTCTTCTTCTGTAGAATTTGTTTATGGCAGGGGACCACCAGATTGGCTTCCATTTTTTGGAGGATAGCATCTTGGTTCTGTTAGGGATAGCATGATCCATGCACTTGTGTAAGTGCTTATAAAGTGCATTTGTGTAGGATTCAGCAGTTGTAACTCTATTGTCCATCTGCATGGGTGTTGCGAAGTTTGCCACTTCTGTCTTAAGAAACGTGAAATTGGCTTTGGAGAATTTTTTTACGGTGGTTTCCCTAATGGGGGGTGGGGGGGATGTGGATGTCTAGGTTGATTAGCTTGTGGTCGGATCTGACCAATGAGGAAATGACCTCTGGTGTGGAACAAAGAAGGGAACAGGGGGAAGAGAGTTACATGAGGCAAGGACTGAAACCAAAGAGGCAGGGATGGACCAGGAGATAACACAATCAGTGTTTGCATTGACATTTGACTCCAGTGGATTAGGTACATCTTTGTGTACATTTGAGAAGATTTTCAACGATGAAGGTGACTTTTGTATTTACAAATATTCTTCAAAATCTATGTCTAGTCAACATGCCAATTTGTTTGCTAAAGGGCTGTCATTTGTGCCTGCTAGAAGGGCTGTTTTAGTTCAAACTGTGATTGATTTAAAATTGTTCTGTCATAAGATTAATCTAGCTCTTTGTTTTCAAGATAATGTAAGGGACACTGAAAATAGTATGCTTACAAAATCTAGTTGTTTCAATCCTTCTTTTAATAACTTGGCACAGCAGTTCAAAAAAACGTTGTGAACTTGACATTCAACGTGTTAGACAATGAGTGTTCATGTAAATTTGTTAATATGAACAGAAGTAAGTGAAAAACAGTTATTGAATGAATTGAGTAAAGACCGTGAAATATGTATTATGAAACCAGATAAAGGGGGAGGGCTTGTGGTTATGGAGCAGTCTGATTATTTGGCCAGTATGGATCAACATCTGTTGTTTGATATGTACATTGAAGTTTCATTAAATAAAATAAATGTAGCATATTTAAAAATTGATTGTACATTAGAGGACATGTTAATGCAGGGCCAAATTTCAGAGAGAGTTCCATTTTATGCTTAATCCAAAACCTGTGATAGGCAGTATTTTTGGTATACCAAAAATTCATTCTAATATTGTCAACCCTCCCTTACATCCAATAGTGGATGGTGCCAGATCTAAGACATGTTTTATTGCTAAATTTTTACATATTTCTTTAAAGAATGGATTGGATGATATAGACCAAATATGCAAGGATTCGTGGCATTATTTTGCACAAAATGAGTAGAGCAGAATATGATGCCAAACTGATTTTTGTTACCATTGATGTTCATAGCTTGTTTTCAGTGATTCCCCATCAAAAAGGCTTAAATTGGTCTGGGGGAACAGCTGACAAAACATTTACATTTAGATAACTGTCAAGTTAGTGCCATGACGACTCTTATGGAACTAGTACTGCAAAACAATTTTCTATTCTTTGAAGGACAATACTATAGGCAATCAACAGGTGTTGCGCTTAATCCAAAACCTGTGATAGGCAGTATTTTTGGTATACCAAAAATTCATTCTAATATTGTTAACCCTCCCTTACATCCAATAGTGGATGGTGCCAGATCTAAGACATATTTTATTGCTAAATTTTTACATATTTCTTTAAAGAATGGATTGGATGATATAGTCCAAATATGCAAGGATTCGTGGCATTATTTTGCACAAAATGAGTAGAGCAGAATATGATGCCAAACTGATTTTTGTTACCATTGATGTTCATAGCTTGTTTTCAGTGATTCCCCATCAAAAAGGCTTAAATTGGTCTGGGGGAACAGCTGACAAAACATTTACATTTAGATAACTGTCAAGTTAGTGCCATGACGACTCTTATGGAACTAGTACTGCAAAACAATTTTCTATTCTTTGAAGGACAATACTATAGGCAATCAACAGGTGTTGCTATGGGGGTGGCTTGTGCCCCCTTATTTGCAAATTATGTCATGGCTGAGGGGGAGGATTTATTTGCCTTTAACAGTGAATATCAAAATTGTTGGGAGGTCTATACACGGTTTTTGGATGACATATTTATTGTGTGGAGAGACACCCCTAATAGTTTGGAGCAATTTTTGCAATACATTAACAACACAGTTGATTTTTATCCTTTTCAAGTACTTGGGATATAGAAAAAAATAAATTTTTTGGATGTGGAAATTTTAAAGGACAAAGAAATAAATGAGCTTGTTTCTAACATATATCGCAAACGTACCTTTTCCATTACCTATCTGCACTTCACCCGCTGATGGCCAGAATGGTTTCAGAATTCGATAAGTTTCAACATGGATGTGAATTCGTAATTAATATGTTTAACAAAAGAGGCCATCCAATGGAATTTTTGAAAAATATCAAAAATTAAGTTATAATAAAGAGACAAAATGGACATTTTCAACCTACATTCCAAAGCCACAAGATCATTCACACATCCGCCGAACACCTGCAGGGGCCGAACAATGACAACACTAGCCATCAGAGAAAAGGGAAAACTCTCACCTCAATCTATAGCCTAGATAGTGGGAGTATAGTAACTGCCATCAGGAAAAATTGTGACCGCCCTAGGGGTGACGCCAATCCCATCCAAACTGTTGGGATGGAACATTCTTGGCTTACTTCTTAGAATACTTTCTGATAATTTCTGAATTTAGTATTTCATATGATTGCTATTCTCCTTAAGGACCTGCATCTAAACTCCTACTGTTTTTTTCTTCTTTCCACCATGACATATAACCTTTTGCTTGTATTAAGTATAAGAACCTTAACTCCATAATTCTAAAAAGATCCCTTCAAATGAGGCTATCCTAAATCACATTGTTCTGTGTGAGAATTAACTTGTCCACTTGATTCTTGCCATGTTCACCTCTCAGATAATTTCCTTCAGCTGTTTATTTATTTATTATGGTCCACAATTTCTCCTTTGCTTGATAAAAATTCAGCTGACTTGTATGTAACACTAAAGGGACTAGATTCACATTTTACTGCTTGTATCTTAACATCCATATCTATAATCAAGAGCTTCCAATTTCTCAACTTTTGTATTTTCTTTAGTTTAGTATCTTCCCAGATATCCTTAGCTGCCATAATATAAACACCTTTAATCCATACAAGTAAATACTTCATCTTATCATATCTCCATACATAGGGGTATTGCTGGACCAATTCATGTGTGGTCACACAGTTTACTGCTACAGCCTTTGCTTTATTTTCCTTTTATTTTTATCCTGAAAAGATTTGAATCTGTCTCAGAATATTCCACAGCACCAAGATACATAACCCACCACCTCTTAGCTCAATAAATCTGGACAAAGCCTAAAATAATGGGGAGACTGAGTTCCAAAAATAACGACATATTTTAAATATTGCTCTTATAAACTTAGAAAGTTGCAAGAATGTTGTTTTTTTCATTAACTTGCTTCTTCTGAGTGATATAAAGCCTGAAACTTAAATTATTTAGTGACTTCAATTTTCAGTGCTCAGCCAGATCGCCACAAACTGCTTGAGAAATAGACTAAAAATATAAGGCAAAAATGTGGATGTTCTGTGAAAATCTGGACAGTTGAGAGGTATACCAAGATATCCTGTTTCTGGATTTATCAAGTATAAAATAATATCATCTGTGAATAAAATTAACTTTTCTTGATTACTCTATCAGTTATACCCTTCAGTTTGTGAGTCCCTTATTTTCTTTGCTAATGGCTCCAGATATAAGGCAAATAATAATAACTCCTGCCTGGTTCCTCTGTTCAAACACAGTTTGTCAGAGAGTAAGACTGTCACTTATTTCTTGCCTCAGAGCCTTCATAAATCCTCCTAATTAAGTTTATTATTCTATCATGGAACACAAATGCTGCAATTGTATTACACAAAATATCCCAGCTTACCCTGTCAGATGCCTTCTCTGTATCAAGACCCGCCAGCAATAGCTGCACTTTCTTGCTGTCAGCATTTGTCTGGCTCATAATTGTTCTGTTAATGTTGTGAAATGTTTGCCTCCCATCCACAAAACTACATTGATCCATATTTATTAATGTTAGCAATACTTTAGTTAATTAGCTCACTCAGCATCTTAATCAGATCTGCCATGAATTCATCTAAGCCTGCTGTTTTGCCTGACTTCATTTTCCATAGTTCTATCTTTATATCTTCTAAGATGGGTTCTCTTTCATCATAGACTGTGAATGGGACAGAACAGCATATGTGGGTTTGTCTTAATTCCAAAATGTATGGAAGAACTAACATCTGTCTTTGGTGGGTAAAGCACACTTTTTATTTTTTTCCTTGAGAGACAGGAATGTTGGGGAAGGTACTTAGGATTAAAAGGGGTAGGTAGGGGGGGGTACATTAGATTGCAGGTGCAAGCATACAGGACATACAAGACAGACAGGAATGGTGATGAACACAAAAGGTTGGGGGATGCCATGACTGGGAACAGGTATGGGATTTTGGGGGAGCATCCACATCCAGGATGTGTGCAGTGAAAATCTAACCCTCATTTTCTGAACTATCATTTATGTGTCCTGTTACAAACACATTGGGCAGTGCTGGAGGGGCGATCAAATGTGGATGTTTGACGCAGGAGTCTCTCTATTCTTCTCATGCAGGCACCAAGGCCCCTCTTCATTATTTCCTCCATCATCCCTGTCAGCATTTGACAGGTGACATAATCACCACCTTAGCTGGCACTACTCCTGGTGGGTACCAGTGCAACAGTCCCCAGGGCAGAGTTACCTGACATAGTTGGAGCAGATAGTGCGGGAATTATAGAGACAATGCTGCCAGGCTGTGACCCAGAAGTGATGGTGTCATTGCTGCCTGTGGTTTAGCTCCCTCTGCTGGTAGTAATTTATGTTGCAGCATAAATGATGGTCCAAATGTCATCATAAAACTAAATAAATAAATACTAGAGGAAAATGTGTGGATAGAGAGGTGGCATAACAAATATCAATAAATGCCATGTCATTTTAATATATCACATTCCATCCATATTGCAACATAAATAGTTTAAGATTTGTCAGATCTACATATGAATATGATGCCATATATGTGTGTTAAATAACACAGTAATTTGATCAGTATTATACAGATTAGGACAAGTGTTGTATGACAATGGATTATATGCTTTATACATTCCAACTCAAAAAATGTCCATATGAAGTGGTTGCAATGTATTCAAACTTAATAATTGCAGGATAATAAACTTTTTAGCATTACAAACTAATCGCTGCTGCTTGGATTTGAATCCACAGTTAACTATGTTGACTGAAACCTTGACTAATGCAATGTTGCCAGAGTTATTCCAGTAGGTATATATTTTTTGTTATATATGCAATATGCCTACTCATTGCTGATTGCATCAAGTAACTATGGACTGATGCCTTCAGAATTAATAAAGTGATTTCAAATTCTGGCCTATTATTAAACAGCTACCGTTCATACATGAGCCATACGTACCCCATGCCTTTCTGAGGCATTGTGGTCTCTCCTGATTTGCCTTCCTATTCACTTCTATGTCTTCAGAAGTGATAAAGAGCAGAAAAAAAATAATGAATGCTTTTTTGTGTTGGCAAGCCATGATATTTTAGTGGCAGGTAATGGGCCACTATACTTAAAAAACAAAGGTAGGTAATTTGTTCTAAAATATTTCTCACATTGCCAAAAGACACCCTGCTTGTACATTTTCAAGTCACTGAATGGTAACAACATTGTTCATTAGTGCATCGGATGCCAACTGCACTGGTGACAGTCTTGGCAAAGTTATTCCAAGCCTCAGCCTTTTACTGAGACCAGGTATAGTCCTCCTGCAATGATCTTAAGCTGTAACATTTTATGAGGAGTCCAACAAAGATCTTGGACTCCTCCTGATGCCATCCTTGGGCACTAAATCAAGCACTACTCTCATTATTGCCTGCCACATCTTATCAGTATATCAGGAAAAATGTCAGGAAATTGGTACCCAAATCAGATTTCACATTTACCAGCCTGTTTCCAATAATGAACATGCTAGGCAATTGCATTTGCATTATACAAAGCACACAAATGAAAGGGAATGAAATGTGGGCAATTTTTTTTCAATGTCCATTGCAGGTGTAAAACATAGCAATAATATTTGGCCATGTGTGCTGACCAATGTATGTACAAATGTTCCACAGTGACTATCAACTGCTGTTTAAGAGGGATACCTCTGTTACAATACAAATGATGTATTTGCACCTCTGGGCATGTTCACTGTAATGCTTGATGGCAATGTTAACTGGAACATTGTCACAAACAAATAGGACATCACAATCTCACTGACATTGTTGCTGTCATTCAGTGTTGTCCTTACGCAAACTTACTTAAATAGTACATAATACCTTGGTGGCACATAGGTTGTAAAAACTGTGACAGATAGCACCTGGGATATAATCAGATGACAGAAATGATCTTGACATTCTTTATTCTGTGTATTAACTGTTAATGCTGCTGGAAACTGATGTTACATAGGTATAAGCTAGGGTGTACAGTTTAAACCATGAGTGAAGCTAGATCAAATACTTAGATTTGTATCTGCTGCACATTGATTTGTTCTAATATTTGGATTAATGATTTGAGGTAAATATGCACAACTGTGGAAATATTATCATTGCATTTAATTTTGTAATTTCTGTAATGCTAATGAATGCATGCTGAAGCCATTCATAATTGGGGGGCAATGGTATAGTCTTACTGCATGTGTATTTTTTTTAGCTTTTGCCATAGGATGTGAAGTGCCATTTCTTTACAGTCATTCCTGCTTACTCACAATGCTCAGTGACAAGTGTCACACACACACACACACACACACACACACACACACACACACACACACACACACACACACACACACACAAAAACACTTTTAACTTGATAACTTTGTGTGATGACCTGTTGTATTCATTAAATACAACAATGCATTAATGTTATAATACATATTAAGGAAGGTGTCATAAAGAGCCTACAAGACATGATGTATTACACAGTATGAATACGTGCAATATATACTTGGGGTAATAATAAATATTAGTCCAATGAAGCCATGTCCAGAAATATGTTTAAAGCTGTGTTGCTGTCATCATCAGAGTTCGCTAACCTCTACTGTTTCTAATTTGAACGCCTTATACTTTTACACAAGAAGTATTTGTAACATCCTGCACATGCAAACGTGCTTTAACGTTACTATGATCAGTGCTTTGAGCAATGTACTTGAAATAGAGCATAGCTGATTTGTTTAGCATCCATTAGATATACTTGTGTCATAACATCCATCTGTTACATTGCATGTGTACTTCAGGTTTAAGTATAAAAAAATACTAAATGACAAACAGCCAGATTCAATAAAGCTTACAAAATCCATTTACACCATATGCATGCCGCACTGTTGTAGATTCAGGAAGCGGCTCTGCATGATGTGTAGCAGGCTGCAAACAAGGTAAACATTGTGGCATGCAAATTACAGTATATGCAGCTGAAGTGTATGGTATTCAACCAATCCAAGATGGAGGAGCTATTTAACATGCTATGAAGCAACCATATAGACTCAGTGCTGGTTTCCCTGCAGATTCCAAAACTTATTGGAATCTTCTTCTTCTTCTTCTTCTTGCGGCTGCTCCTGTTAGGGGTTGCCACAGCAGATCAACTGTTTCCATTTCTTCCTGTCCTCTGCATCTTGCTCTGTCACACCAACCACCTGCATGTCCTCTCTCACCACATCCATAAACCTTATCTTAGGCCTCCCTCTTTTTCTGTTACCTGGCAGCTTTATCCTTAGCATCTTTTTCCCAATATACTCTGCATCCCTCCTCAGCACATTTCCAAACCAACATAATCTTGCCTCTCTGGCTTTGTCTCCAAACCTTCCAACCTGGGCTGACCCTCTAATATACTTATTCCTAATCCTGTCCATCCTCGTCACACCCAGTGCAAATCTTAACATCTTCAACTCTGCCATGTCAAGCTTTGACTCCTGCCTTTTTGTCAATGCCACTGTCTCCAACCCATATAACATAGCTGGTCGCACTACCCTCTAGTAGACCTTCCCTTTCACTCTTACTGGTACTCGTCTGTCACAAATCACTCCTGACACTCTTCTGCACCCACTCCATCCTGCCTGTACTCTCTTCACCTCTCTTCCACACTCACCATTACTCTGAACTGTTGATCCCAAGTACTTAAACTCATCCACCTTTGCCACCTCTACTCCCTACATCCTCACCATTCCTCTATCCTCCCACTCATTCACACACATATATTCTGTCTTAGTCCTGCTGACCTTCATTCCTCTTCTCTCTAGAGCATATCTCCACCTCTCCAGGGTTTCCTCCACCTGTTCCCTACTCTCACTACAGATCGCAATGTCATCTGCAAACATCATAGTCCACAGGGACTCCTGTCTGATCTCGTCTGTCAACTTGTCCATCATCATTGCAAATAAGAAAGGGCTCAGAGCTGATCCTTGATGTAATCCCACCTCCACCTTAAATGCATCCGTCACTCCCACTGCACACCTCACTGCTGTCACACTACCCTCGTACATATCCTGTACCACTCTTACATACTTCTCTGACACTACCGACTTCCTCATACAATACCACAGCTCCTCTCCAGGCACCCTGTCATATGCTTTCTCTAAATCCACAAAAACGCAATGCAACACCTTCTGACCTTCTCTGTACTTCTCCATCAACACTCTCAGAGCAAACATCACATCTGTAGTGCTCTTTCCTGGCATGAAACCATACTGCTGATCACTAATCATCACCTCCCTTCTTAACATAGCTTCCACTACTCTTTCCCATAACTTCATGCTCTGACTGATCAGTTTAATCCCTCTGTAGTTACTACAGCTCTGCACATCACCCTTATTCTTAAAAATCGGTACCAAAACACTTTTTCTCCATTCCTCAGACATCCTCTCACTTTCCAAGATTTCATTAAATAATCTAGTTAAAAAATTCACTGCCATTTCTCCTAAACACCTCCATGCTTCCACAGGTATGTCATCTGGGCCAACAGCCTTTCCATTCTTCATCCTCTTCATAGCTATCCTTACTTCCTCCTTGCTAATCCACTGCACTTTATGATTCACTATCCGCACATAATCCAACCTTCTCTCCCTCTCATTCTCTTCATTCATCAGCCCCTCAAAGTACTCTTTCCATCTGCTCAACACACTCTCCTCGCTTATGAGTACGTTTCACTCATTATCCTTTATCACCCTTACCTGCTGCACATCATTCCTATCTCGGTCCCTCTGTCTAGCCAATCGGTACAGGTCCTTTTCTCCCTGCTTAGTGGCCAACCTTTTATACAACTCTTCATACGCCTTATCCTTAGCCTTCGCCACCTCTTTCTTTGCCATGCACCTCATCTCCTTATACTCTTGTCTACTTTCTTCATCTCTTTGACAATCCCACTTTTTCTTCGCCAACCTCTTTCTCTGTATACTCTCCTGTACTTCTTCATTCCCCCACCAGGAATACAGTCACGAAAAGGAGTCCACACAGAAACAATGTTAGGGGCTGTTGTTGTTTTAATCCATGTGTAGGTACAACATGCTGGAGTCTATGCTGCAGCTGCTAGTAGACCAAGGCCAAGAAGAAGAAGAGTTTTCAGACCCCAGGTAACTTATAACAATCTACATGATGTGGAAATTGTAGAGCACTACAGAGTGGAAAGAGACACACTGCAAGAACTCTGCAACCTCTGTCATCCTCAACTCAGAGCCAGGGCAAACCAAGGGAAACCCATCCCAGTGGAGACAAAGGTATGTGTAGCACTTAGAATCTTAGCTAAGGTACCTTCCAGAGACCAACAGGGGACATGCTGGAGGTGTCACAGGCATTAGCATCGAGGATCCTCCATCAATTCTTGAATGTTATGTTCCAACATGCCAGTGACCAGATATATTTTTCCCCATACTCCTCAGGATAGGGCCAGAAATATGCAGGAGTTCTATCTTCTAGCACACTACCCTGAAGTACTGGGTGCCATAGACTGCACATGTGTAGAAATTAAGGTACCACTTGGGGAACAGGAAAAGCTCTACATTAATAGAAAGGGCTTTCACTCTATTAATGCTAAGTCATGTGTAATGCCAAGGGAATCCTGTTGAAATGTGGCTAACAACCCTGGCAGTTACCATGGCTCACGTATCTGGCACACCCCCAACTGTATCAGATGTTTATTAGGGGGGATATCCTACTGGGTCATTTACTGGCGGATTCAGGTTATGCCCTGGTACCGTGGCTGATGACAGCCATCAGAAATACACACAAACTCACTGAAGAACAACATAATGAGGCACACTCTCAAACCAGAAATATCATAGAGTATGTATTTGGGCTGCTGAAGCAGCTGATCCAGTGCCTAGATACATCTGGGGGAGCCCTGCAGTATAATCCATGGACATGTACTGAATTATTCACAGTATGTGCCATTCTACACAACATCATCCTGAGAAAACAGTTTTAGCAGGATCAGCAATGGGAAAGGAGCACACATCCCACCACCAATGCCAAGGTCACCACAGCCACATGCAAATGAGGAGTCAGACGGGGATGCAGCAGTTGCTGTCGGTGTAGGCAGACATAGGCATGCTCAATGTGCCCTCATGTTGCCTAAAAGACAATACATAGCACACTCACTCACCACCTAAGTGTCTAAAATCTTCCTCTTATACACATACATACAGTAACATTGATGCCAGGCAATTCTCACAACCTTTACCTCTCCAGCATCTATGGGACCTGATAACATCCCAGGATGCATCCTACATGGGCTCAAAGAAGAATTAGCAATGCCACTGGCTACTCTTTTTAATCATAGTCTAAGTTCCAGCTTCATCCCAGCTAAATGGAATATGGCCACCGTTATCCCCTTGTACAAAGCTGGCACTTCCACTGACCTCAGGAACTATAGACCTATTAGCCTAACTAACCTTTTCTGCAAGGCCATGGAGCGAATCATCATGGACCTTATCAGCAGTGATACAGGTAATCTCCAAACTCTTGACCCTACTCAGTTTGGATTTGTCAAAGGGAGATCATGCCTGTTAAAAATGGTGGACTTCTTTGAGACAGTCACCAAGGCCCTGGATGAGGGTAAATCTGTGCATACAGCCTACCTCAACTTAGCCAAGGCTTTAGATACTATCCCCCTCTCAAGCATCATTGGCAAGCTCACCCTAGTAGGTATCAGGGGTCTGAATGGAGAGATGATAAGTGAGCAAGCAAAGAAGAAGGGTACTGCTGAAATTTAATTCATCCCCAAGTCTTAGTGAGTACCTTTATGAGGTGGACCCTGTTTTTCACTAAATCTCACCAAGATGATACTGATATATAGACAGTATTTTATATAGCATATATCATAGACATCAGTAGGTCAACATTTAAAAAAAGATAGCTGTGTGCACAAGACCCAGGATAAAAAAGTGCCCAATCCTGATATATGCACTGGTCCCAGGACTGAAAAAAAATGACAGTGCAGAATCCTCAAAATGCAGAAACATCCTACAATGGGGCCAGGCTGGGCTCAGGGGAGGATGCCCCCCCCCCCACTGTTATAAAAGGAAGTAGCAGTCCACAAAAATCACAAAAACTGATAGACCAAAGAAGAAACATAAAGATGATAGAGTGGACTACTGAAGATAATAAATAAATTATGTATTGTTACTATTATGCAAAAAGCCCAGAATTTCCAGACACAGGATATACAAAAAGATTAAGGAAGAAATTAGAGGAAAGAAAAATACTTCCACAAGAACAACTGTCAGAAGCTTCAAATAAAAATGTGTGTTCAATAATACAATAGATTTGTAAAATACATATAGACCACGATACTTTGATCTGTTTGGAAAAAGAAGCAACTGAGGAAGTGCGAAAATATAAACAACAAAACCTAGAGATTTTTGAAAAGTACAAAAAAGAAATATGGACATGGGAAAGAAAGAAAGAGAGATTTGATATGGTGCAATATTTATGTAAAATTGAAAACTAAATTAATCAATATAAAAAAGGCAGCCTCAAAGATATGCAAAGAGAAATACAGGCAAAGGCATCCAGATATGGTAAATTTCACAATAAAAAATAACATCACAAAGAGGGAATGTAGAAAAGAAGATTAGTAAAGTAGAAGTTAAAAAAATAGAAGTTGAAGTTAAGGAGTGCCTGTGAAGTGAAGGATTTGGTGTAGAAGATCTAACACAGGTTATATCACAGCACGATGGAATGGGTCCCCAAACTAAGGAGAAACAGGAAGATCAAGAGATCTCTAAAGAACAAATCTGGCCATGAGAAAGAAAAAGAGATGTAATGTGCTGCAATATTTATGCAAAGGAGAAAGCAAAACTCATCAATACAAAAAGAGCAGCACCAAAGATATTTGAAGAGAAATACAGGCAAAGGAATCCAGACATGGAAAACTTTACAATGCAAAAAATAAAACAAAGAGGAAAATAGAAATGAAGATTAGTAATGTAGATGTTAAAGAAATCAAAACTGAGGTAATAGAGTACCTGAGAAGTGAAGTATTCAGTGTAGAAAATCTAACTCAGAAAACACCACAGCCGGACAGAGCAATGGACATCCAAATTAAGGAGAAACCAGTGGAACAGGAAGCAACTGGTCAGTTGCCATATGAAGATATTTTGGAGCCTTCCACAGGAAAACAGTATAAATGTTCACTTGAAGCTGGACAACAAGGTAAGGAACAACAAACTGTGGCAACTCTGATGCAGTCAATGTTGACGAGTGATAGGCCAATGAGTTCTCATATGACAGAGCAACGGATAACCAGAATGAAATTGAGAATGTGCCACGGCAAAATGGTTTAGAACTTTTTAGAGAATGCCCACAGGAATTGGAGAATAAAAAATGTGCCCTCAGTTTGGAAGAAAATGAGCTAAGGGAATTGTTTCTTGATTTAATAGAGTTAGATAGACATATTAAGATCAATGAAAGCAATAGACTGCAGAAGGTCAATAAAACCCAAAAAGTCAGAAGTTTGATAAAACAAATGAATACAGTAATTAGGATTGTCCATGGGATATAACAGAAGCAAACAGGATATATTACTGTGCAGCTAAAATAATAACTGATAAAGTCCTACCACAAGAGCACAGTGTAGTGAGGGAAAGGAAGGGGAGAAATCAAATACCATCATGAAAGTATCAAACCGATAAACCTATAAAGCAATTAAGACAAGAACTGTCACTGTTAGAAGACTATAGAAGAGGGAACAGATCAACAAAGATGCTCAGAAAGTTAAATGTGATAAAAGCAATGCACAGTATTATAACAGATTAGGATTTATCTTGCACCATTGCAAATAAACTAAAAATCTCAGCACAGGCAGAAAAACTTAGAAGACACAGATAAATATAAGAGAAAATTATAAAACAAGCAATTTATTGATGAACCCAAAAAGTACTATAGAGAATTTGGAAACAAAGCAAAAGGAATTGAACGACCACCCAAAATAGAAGAAACAGATTTATTTTGGAGAAATAACTATGAAGATCCTGTGGAACATAACAAAGATTCTAAAAGAAAGAATAAGAAGTTTAAAGGTACAGGATATGAAATTGGATGAAGTAACAGCAGGAGAGATTGAAACAAAGTTAAGAAAGCCTCCAAATGGAAAACCCAAAGTCCAAATGCAGTACCTAACATCTGGATAAAAGTATTAACATCTTTGCATGAAGATTTAGCCATGAGTAAGAACTATTTATATGCACACTCCAACAGACACCAACCTGGTTAACAACAGGAAACACAATGCTCCTACGTTAACCTGCAAGTTATCCTAAAAATTATAGACCAAGAACTTGCCTTCCAATGATGAATAAGCTATACACTGGAACTGATGCCGACAGAGTTTATTGTCATTTAGAAGAAAATTCAATCATGGCAATAGAACAAAAAGGTAATTTAAAAAAGTCATATGGAACAAAGGATCATTTGTTGTTAAATAAAGTCATAGTGGACAACCACAAAAAGGGGAAAAATCAAAGTATGGCATGGAGTGGCTACAAAAAAAAATGATAGTATCCCACATTCATGGATAAAAGAGTACTTAAAATGTAAAAACACTCCCTACACTGATTAATTACATTACAGTGACCATGTAACAGTGGCAGACCACTTTGCAATTAAGCCATGATAAAAGACAAATTAATATTCCGGGGATAAAAATTCTAAGGGGGATATTCCAGGGTGACTCCCTGTCACCTCTGCTATTCTGTCTTGCCCTTAACCCATTAAGTTGTCTACTTAATAGATTAGGCCATGGCTATAATTTGGCACCTAGAAAACAACGAAGTATAAAGACTTCTCATCTTCTCTTTGCTGATGATTTAAAACTGTATAGCTCATCAGACGAGGAACTGAAAGCACAACTGCAAGAAGTCAAAATGTTTTCAGACGATATAAGAATGCCATTTGTTCTTGATAAATGTGCAAAAGCAACCTTTAAAGAAGGAAAACTGCAGCACTGAGAAAACATCAGTTTAGGACAAGAATGTGATATAAAAGAACTTGAGCAAGAGGGAGTGTGTAAATATTTGGGAAATGATGAAGGATCAAAAACAAAACATAAACAAATGCAAATAAAATTTAGTGAGGAATATTTTAGAAGACTTAAATTAATTCTGAAAACAGTATTGATATCTAGAAAAAAAATCAAACTATAAACCAGTTTGGTCTTCCTGTCCAAACTTACAGGTTTGGAGTGATTGGATTGACTGGCCCCAAAGGTGTTGGATAGATTAGATAGGAAAACAAGAAAGATTCTTCACACTCATCAAATAATTTATAAAAATCAGTGCAAAATGATGTATTCCCCATTCTGAAGGAGGCGTGGCCTAGTTGAAATTGATCATCATATGATCATAGGAGGTTACTAGACTAATGGCCCTGGGGCCCTTTCAAGCCTAGTCAAGAGATTATCTCCAAAGGAAACCTCAGTCACCACCTGTAACCCCTGTCAATGAGGGACATAGGTGGAACTCCTGGGATGAATTTGTGGTTTTCTATCAACTCATCAAGGTTGCACTTGAAGAGGGTCAGCGATGTGCTCTGTTTGACATGTACTGGAAGTCTAGTCCATTGATGGGGCAGACTTTGGGAGACAAACCTGTCTCCCCAGCAGGTTTTATTAATGTCACATATTAGGTTCAGGCCTTTTGAATGGGTAGTGCAAGAGGAGTTAGACTTATGGATATGGAGCATCTCTAGTGTAGGGCAGGGTCTGAGATTGCCTTGTAGGCTAGACACAGATCAACTCTGAGCAATCTGTATAATACCGAGTAGAGTGATAGTGAGTTGAGCCTGCCTGCATAGGGCATATGTTGGAGGCCATGGATTCTCTTTGTGAGGTATTTCAGTGGCCTTTCCAGTTGGTGCACATGCTTGGAAAGGTACATTCCAAATGGGGCATTATACTCAGTTATTTAATTGTGTTTTAGTTTATACTCAATTATTGTTCTAATGAGGGATGAGTATAGAGAGGTAATAACCTCTATTTTTCTGGCTGCAATCCCTTTACTTATGAGATGAGGCAAGTAAATGGCTTTTCTGACCACTGTCACTACATGATGGTCAACCTGAGTGCCCAAGTCTCTCACCACAGGTTGTGTGCATAGAGGATTGCCATTGATGTGGTAATCAGTAGGGGTTGTGTTTTTGCCGAATGGTATGATGATACTTTTTTTGCATTTAGCTTGAGGCCATAACTTCGCACCAGTCATTAGTTGCTGTGAGACCCTCTTGCAGTATGTTAACAGTCAATGATAGCACTCAACTTTCAGTCATCGGCAAACTTGGTCAGCCACAGGCCTTTTGTCTTTGCCTGTACCTCTGAGAAATAGATGCCAAATAGTAGGTGTCCCAGGACAGATTCCTGGGGAACTCCACTAGTGACAGGTCTTCTATTGGAGGTGGAGGTCCCTATTTTGACTTTGAGAGTCCTGTTGGTGAGCCAATTGGCCACCCACCTAATGAGATAGGAATTTATGCCATGTTCTGTTAGCTTTTCGATGATGCCCGAGTGGGGGATTGTGTCAAAGGTCTTGGCCAAATCACGGTAAGCTGTATGTACTGACTTTCCCTCATCCAGAGCCTTGGGGTACATGTATAGATCTGTAATTGTGGGACTGCACACATATCTGCTGACCTCACATGACCCAAACATAGTGAAAGTTTTGAAACATGAGGAGAATAAATCTAAGATGACTTTCCTGCTTAGTCCAGCAGAAGCATATCAGTGTCATGCAGGAATGTAATTCAAACAAGAAGTAGATAAAAATCAGGCAGCAACTGAATGTGCCAAAAAAAATGAAACAATATAAGGTGAAGGATCAGATAAGAAGGCAAGAAATGTGAAAATGTATAAATATAGCTGCAAGTATAGAAAACTTCTGTAAGAACTTCATGTTGATCAGAATTGAATGGGGTATGTACACATTGGTTTACAAAGTCCATTGAACATGTGGGAGAAATAGACAAATGTAGGTTTTGTGAAACAGAATTGGAAACAATTGCACACTTTGTTACTGGTTGTGACATACTAATGGCAGAAGGACTGTATACTGAAAGGCATAATAATGTGGCAGGACTGTTGCACCGGAGATTGTGCAGATATTATGGTATTGAAGTGGCTGAAAAACACTAGAAACATGAACCACAAAGCATCATAGAAAAGGATGAAGTCTGCATCATATGGGATCACCCATTACCAACAGTTCAAAACATAGATGCAAGAAAACCAGATATAGTGGTCCGTAAAGCTCTGTGACAGGGCTAGCCACCTGGTGCTGTAAACCTTGGCTCGAGATGATTGTCACTGCGAAAGTGACATCTCAACCCCATGTGCAAAATGGGAAAAGGGGTTGAGGAAGGATGGATGGATGGAAAAGAAGACAAAAGTAGTATTGATCACTGAAATCACCACACCCAGTGGCTACATTGTCTTGCATACAGGGAGACACAAAGTCATAAAATATCAGGATTTGCAGGCACAAATGAGAGCAATGTGGAAGAAAGATACACATATATAATAGTAGTAGGAGCAACAGGTCTTATAAAAAAGAATCTACAATTGTATTTAGATATGTTAGCAATACATGTAATGCTGTATAAATTGCAGAAGGAGTTATTACTGGGCACATTGTGCATCCTGCAAAGAGCACATCTGGCTGACATTGAAGATTGAAACAATACTAATCTCATTAACTTTAATTGTACTTTGACTTAAGAATGCGTTCCATTCCCATCATGGTTTTAGAAACCCGAAAGACTTGGAGAAATTAAAAACCTAGGTATCAACCTTTATATCATTAGATGGGTTACTAACTGGCTCACTGATAGAACCCATATAGTTAAATTAGGAGAATCCACCTCCAGCAAAACAGACCTGTAACCAGTGATATTCTACAAGGATCAGTCCACTATAGGTTAACCTGCAATCTTTTAAAAGGCAGACTTGTGCTGTGATACTTGTGTAAAGTACTGAGTTATGTAGTCTGTGTACATAGATAGGTAGGGTTAGTATTTTGATACTTGCACATGCTTGCACATCCATTTCATGCAGGCCTCCCAACATCTCTCCAACATGCCCTGCTGATGTCATGCACTGTAAACTGACCTACAGTCTTGTAAAAGTCAGACTTGTGCCATGACTCTTGCATAAAGTAGTGAGCTCTGTAGTCTGTGTACTTAGGCAGGGGTTCTATTCTCACTGCAGTCAAGTGGAGAGAGTATGTTTGCACTTGTTTGACATTATAGAGAGTGTTTTGCACAAGCATGTAGGACACCATTATTGCCATATTCTTCTCACCAGACAGTAATGCTCCAAGTCACATTTGAGCTGTGGCATTTGCCTTAAACACAGAGTTCTGTTGTCTGTGTAGCTTAGAAAAGTAGGGGTTGTATTCTCACTGCAGTCAACTGGGGTGGGTGGGTGTGTGTGTGTGCACACTTGTTTGACATTACAGCGAGCCTTTTACACCAGCATGTGGGACACTGTTATTGGCATATTCTCCTCACCAGCAACTGCTGATGTCATCAGCTATATCTAATTTGTGGATGTGCTCTATTCCTACTAGGGCAGGGTCAGAGACTGGCCTAGAGGCCAAGCAAAAGTCATCTCATCCTATACAACAAAAATTACAGTGGCGTGGGTATCAGTCTATCCACTTACATCATGGCATGGTTTGTATGCATTGTGTTTTTTTTGGTGAGTAACTTGTGTTGTCTCTCCAGCTGCTGCATGTGTCTGGTGAGGTACATGTAAAAGATTACATTATACTCAATATTAGTGTTCGGATGAGGTTCGAGTACAGTACTGCATTATACTCCTGAGATCTGAATATGATGGCATCGTTTATGATGTGCACAATACAGACTTTTAATACCAGTGTGGGCACTTGGTGATTGAAGTTCAGAGTGCTATATATATATATATATATATATATATATATATATATATATATATATATATATATTTATATATACGTGTGTTCCCAGTGATGGAAGCACTGGGTTTCAGCATGACACATTTTTGAATTTATCTGTAGACTGTGTGGCTTTTTCACCAATTATTTATCTGTGTTAGCCCCTCCTGTAGTGCATCATCATAAGTGGACTCAATGAATGCACCCAGTATGCAAGAATCAACAAACACAGTAAGCCAAAGGCCTGAACTTCCGAGAAATATATTCCAAACAGTAAAAGGCCAAGCACAGTTCCCTGGGGTACACCAGTGATGACAGCTCTACGGGTACAGGTTGATTTGCCAACTTTCACAATATGTGTTCTGTCAGTGAGCCAGCTGGTTACCCATCTAGTGACATGAGGTTTAATCCCCAGCTGGGAGACTTTTTAAAAGTTCTCTGTATGATGGATTGTGTTCAAACCCTTGGCCAGTTGAGGATAGCCAGTATGCACTGTCTTATCTTCATCCAGGCCTATCACATGGAATCAATGGGCTGTGACAACATCACAGATGGCCTATAGTCTGATTCATCACATACACCTTCCTGACATGACTGAATACACACTTCAACACACCATCCACACAGACAATATTGCTGTAGAAGAGTGTTTTCACCATGCATCTGTGTATGTTTGGGGGGGAGGGACTGCACCTGATGTATACATGTATACATGTATACAGATATCCTGACTCTCCTCAACTATGAGGTAGACCAAGATGTCATCAAGAACCTTTTCTAAATGAACACTAGTTATATCCCGGCTGTGTGCAACAGACCTGTGTGAGCTGTTAATGGTTCATCATGTCTGTTACATCTGTTAGATGTTCTCAAAGAAGTCATCGAGAGCATGCATGATAACAACACTATCAGCCTTTTGAACTTGACAAGCCAAAGGCATTTGACTCAAATCCACACTGAGGTATTCACGCAACACTGTCAATGTGACCATATACACCTATATCACTAAGTGGGTAGACCAGTGTATCACATACATGGCATCTAAATAAGTTGATGTGTGAAGTGACCTATATCTCATGTCCAGTGATCAAGTCCGTATATCAAGGCTTTCTGCTAGGACCTTTCCTGTCCATTATTTAAGTGATGGATATTACAGATGACATACACACCCTTTGTCCAAACAGCTGCCTGAAGGACTACAGACTGTGGGCAATCATTGACTCCAACTGTGATATTTGTATAATACAGACAGTATCAACACACACCAAAGATTGCTGCCACAGCCATGACAACACACAACCCAAGTATAATGTAGACATCACACCCTATAATCAGACCAATAGGCATGTGACCTGTGTCCTGGGGTTGATGGTATGTGAAATATCCATCAGCATGTGGTCACAATGCTGACTACTCCCTTGTATGTAACACAACTGCTGAGTATGTAAAAGATATCCACATGAGAGGCCATGATACCTCCATAGTTCACAGCCTTCATCACACCAAATATAATGTACCCTTCTTCACCTCCCTACACATCTTCCAGTTTTGTCACAGTGAGTTGTCACACATCTTATTGGCCATATCTAGGTATTCTTTTGGTGGCATAAAAATTACTGTATGATGGTGCGAAACCCCCATTAAGTTCTTACAGTAGGTGCATGTGTGCTACCTGTTCTGGCAATGCACACAGTACACACCTTGGTGTTTGACAACGTTAATGGCATGGGTAACATTTGTGACAATGTGGATTGTGCCATATATATATATATATATATATATATATATATATATAGATGTATATACATACTGCTGTCCAATAGGAGACCTGGTGGTGGAATGATGAAGTACAGGAGAGTATACAGAGAAAGAGGTTGGCGAAGAAGAAGTGGGATTGTCAGAGAGATGAAGAAAGTACACAGGATTATTAGGAGATGAGGTGCATGGCAAAGAGAGAGGTGGCAAAGGCTAAGGATAAGGCATATGAAGAGTTGTATGAAAGGTGGACACTAAGGAGGGAGGAAAGACATGTACCAATAGGCTAGACAGAGAGTCCGAGCTAGTAAAAATGTGCAGCAGGTAAGGGTGATAAAGGATAATGAGGGAAACTTACTCACAAGCAAGGAGAGTGCATTGAGCAGATGGAAAGAGCACTTTGAGGGGCTGATGAATAAAGAGAATGAGAGGGAGAGAATGTTGGATGATGTGCGGATAGTGTATCATGAAGTGCAGTGGATTAGCAAGGAGGAAGTAAGGATAGCTATGAAGAGGATGAAGAATGGAAAGGCTGTCGGTCTAGATGACATACCTGTGGAAGCATGGAGGTGTTTAGGTGAAATGGCAGTGGAGTTTTTAACTAGATTGTTTAATGAAATCTTGGAAATTGAGAGGATGCCTGAGGAATGGAAAAAAAAAGTGTTTTGGTACCGATTTTTAAGAATAAATGTGATGTGCAGAGTTGTAGTAACTACAGAGGGATTAAATTGATCAGTCACAGCATGAAGTTATGGGAAAGTGTAGTGGAAGATAGGTTAAGAAGGGAGGTGATGATTAGTGATCAGCAGCATGGTTTCATGCCAGGAAAGAGCACTACAGGTGTGGTGTTTGCTCTAAGAGTGCTGATGGAAAAGTACAGAGAAGGTCAGAAGGAGTTGCATTGTGTCATTGTGGACTTAGAGAAAGCATATGACAGGGTGCCTAGAGAGGAGTTGTGGTATTGTATGAGGAAGTCGGGAGTGTCAGAGAAGTATGTAAGAATGGTACAGGATATGTACAAGGGTAGTGGAACAGAGGTGAGGTCTGCAGTGGTAGTGATGGATGCGTTTAAGGTAGAAGTGGGATTACATCAAGGATCAGCTCTAAGCCCTTTATTATTTGCAATGGTGATGGACAGGTTGACAGATGAGATCAGACAGGAGTCCCCGTGGACTATGATGTTTGCAGATGACATTGTGATCTGTAGCGAGAGTAGGGAACAGGTGGAGGAGACCCTGGAGAGGTGGAGATATGCTCTAGAGAGAAGAGGAATGAAGGTCAGCAGGACTAAGAAAGAATATATGTGTGTGAATGAGAGGGAGGATAGAGGAATGATGCGGATGCAGGGGTTAGAGGTGGCAAAGGTGGATGAGTTTAAATACTTGGGATCAACAGCTCAGAGTAATGGTGAGTGTGGAAGAGAGGTGAAGAAGAGAATACAGGCAGGATGGAGTGGGTGGAGAAGAGTATCAGGAGTGATTTGTGACAGACAAGTACCAGTAAGAGTGAAAGGGAAGGTCTTCTAGAGGGTAGTGAGACCAGCTATGTTATATGGGTTGGAGACAGTGGCATTGACAAAAAGGCATGAGTCAGAGCTGGATGTGGCAGAGTTAAAGATGTTAAGATTTGCACTGGGTGTGACAAGGGTAGAAAGGATTAGGAATAAATATATTGAGGGTCGGCCCAGGTTGGAAGATTTGGAGACAAAGCCAGAGAGGTAAGATTACACTGGTTTGGACATGTGCTGAGGAGGGATGCAGAGTATATTGGGAAAAAGATGCTAAGGATGAAGCTGCTAGGTAACAGGAAAAGAGGAAAGCCTAAGATAAGGTTTATGGATGTGATGAGAGAGGACATGCAGGTGGTTGGTCTGACAGAGCAAGAAGCAGAGGACAGGAAGAAATGGAAAGAGATGATCTGCTGTGGTGATGTCTAATGGGAACAGCCAAAAGAAGAAGAAGAAAAGATGGGTTGCCAACTGGCTCACTGACAGAACCCACACTGTAAAAGTTGCAGACTCCAAATCTGACTTCAAACCAGTGACAAGTGGAGTACCACTGGGTTCAGTCCTAGGTCCTCTCCTGTTTGGTATCTCCTTCTCTGAAGTACAGGCTAACACAGATGGTCTCTGGCTAACAAAGTTCACAGATGACTGCAAACTAGGAGGCATAGTTGAGTCCCCAAATAATGTGGGCATCCTACAGAAGGGCCTCACTGAGACAGATGCCTGGTGTCAGAGGCATGGCCTCAAGGTCAATGCCAAAAAGTTCATTGTTATCCCCTTTGGTAAAAACTCTGTACCCATGAACTACCACATAAAAGGCAGTCTACTTAATGCCGAATGTGCGATAAGGGACCTTGGAACCCAGGTGGACAGTAGTGTCTCCTTTGATAATCACATCACCACAGTAGTCAGGAAATCCTTCTATGTGGCACACCTCATCACAAAAGGGTTCTCATCCAGGAAAAGAGCAGATCTGGGTGTTGCCATTGAGATTCCTGACATAGCTATAGAATGCTTTGTGGTTGCCCTTAGAATCAGTGGTGATTTTGTTTTCATAGCTAGCTTTGGAGGATCTTATAAGGGATCTCAAGTTCTTACTGAGGCTGACCAGGGAGCTCCTCTACTTGCGGGATTTTACTCTCTTTTGCAACAGTTTCTTCCTTCTGTTTTAGAGTTTGTTTATGGCAGGGGACTACCAGATTGGCTTCCTTTTTTTGGAGGATAGTGTCTTGGTTCTGTTTGGGATAGCATGATCCATGCACTCATGTAAGTGCTTATAGAGTGCATTTGTGTAGGATTCAGCAGTTGTAACTGTATTGTCCATCTGCATGGGTGTCATGAAGTTTGCCACTTCTGTCTTAAGAAGCATGAAGTTGGCTTTGGAGAAATGTTTTACTGTGGTTTCCTTAATGGTGGGTTAGGGCGGGATGCAGATATCTATGGTGATTAGTTTATGGTCAGATCTGACCAATGAGGAGTTGACTTCAGGTGTGGGACATCGGTCACTCATGTCGGTAATGACTAGGTCTAGGATATTGTTGCTCCTAGTGGGAATGTAGATAAGTTGATCCAGGGCATTGGAATTTATGAATTCCAGAAAGTGTTGAGTGAAAGAGTTGGTACGTGAGTAGTTTTCCCAATTAATGGTGGGGTAGTTGAAATTGCCCATTATTAGGGTGTTTGGTTGAACCCTAATATTTTCCAATATGTCAAGAAAAGAGGAGTAGGAATCCTGGGGCATGGTGGGGGATCTATAGCAAGCTACAGTTTGGATTGCAGTTTTGCCCAGAGTTAGTTGCACTTGGATAACCACAGATGCATTATGTTGCGCAACTAGCCTGGAGATGTGGATATCCTTAATGAATATGGACATACTTCTGCCTTTGGTGTTCTGGTCCAGGTTAGATGGTCAAAAAGTGTGGTATGAGTTATAGCCTGGTAATGCAGGGGTGCTCTCTAGAGCCTTGAACCAGGTCTCAGTCACTGCACAGATATCGATGTTCTCCATCTTAAGGAGTGCCTCAAGTGAGTGCATTTTGAGATTTAGACTTCTAGCATTGAGTAGCATTACCCTCAGTTTTTGCTTACCTGTTCCTGTTATGGTGGTAAATTTGTCATTTGAACCTTGCCTAAAAAAGGCACTATAGGGGTGGTAAGTCAGTATCTGGAATCCCAGGGGTGACAGGTGCAGACCATCTCTGCCAAAGCATCGTGGTCTGTCAACCATGTCGTCCCAGGCAGACAGATACTGGATCCCTTTTGAATGACACCAGAAGATTAGCCAATTGTTGAAGTCAATCATTTTGTCCTTGTACTGCGGTATCATTCTGGACGATGGCAGGATGCTACTCAGGGCTAGGGTCATACCTGCCTGGGCTACAAGATTGGAGAGCTCTTCCATGTCTCGTTTCATGTAGTCCAGGGAGGTATGTCTCAGGTCATTCACACCAACATGGACAATGACAGAGTCATATTTGTACATGTTGTGGAGTGACCTGGGTGAGTTGGTTATGTGAAGGATCCTGGCACCCAACAGGCAGCTGACAGTAACCTTCTTGTTTAGCCTGGTGAATGGGACATCAATGTGCCTGACTATACAGTCACCTATGACTAGTGTCTTGGGCATGTTGTTTTGCGTTATGGCTTGTGGCTTATTGGCACACTGAGTCTGTGGGCTATGTGTCATTTGGGTTGTACTGGGGGTGGAGGTTGCTTGCATTTCTGCTTTGGAGGTGTCTGTTGCTTGAACAGATTATTACTGAGAGCCTCTGCAAATGTTTTTGTGTTTCTATATGTGGATTTTGGTGGTGTAGGTTTAGTGGGACTATGTGATGAGTGTGTCGTGGTGTAAGTGTTTCCCTTCTCCTCTTGACTGTCAAGTTCAGTCTTGGTTGGAGAGTGCTTTACCTCCAGTTTGTCTAGATAAGTACAGGTTGTGGTGTTGGGTGGTAGGAGGAGAGGGTTGTCTGTGTACATGAGGCAATTGCTACATTGCCCCAAGATGCCCAGATTCATCAGCTAGACAGGAGAGAACACTGGGAGCTGACCCTTGGACATGCCTGAATAAAAAACTACTTTCCTCTAGACAAGTGAGGAAAGTGAGTATAAGAACTGTTTTTCTCTAAGCTAGTGAGGAAAGTACAAATACTGTTTTCCTCTAGGTAAAGAGGAAGGTTGAGTGTTGTAGTAATTTCTAGCTCATTTAGTGCTAACAACAGGTTCTGAACAAGTGCTGAGCATGAATAAGCAAATTCAAGTGCTAAAACTAAGAATCTGTATCTGGATCTTGGGGTAGATAGGCTACCTAGTGCTCACCACTCCCACTGATAAAGTAGAATGCTTCCACAAACAGTCCTGGATGCAGCAAATCTGTATCTGTACTAGACTAGTTACAGGAAAGGTGGAAAACAAGTGCAAACATGGGCTTTTAAACCAGAAAGTTGAAAGAGATGAAAAAACTGCCCAAACATCCAATAAACTACAATTTCTGGGCCAGAAACCAATCTTGTGGTAGATAGGCTACCTAGTGCTTACCACTCCCACTGATAAGCTCGAAGGCTTCCCTCCAACACAGAAAGGCTTGGGGAGCTCAGAAGCTTACAAGCAGTCCTGGATACAGCAAATCTGTATCTGGACTAGACTAGTTACAGGAAAGGTGGGAAACAAGCGCAAACACGGGCTTTTAAACCAGAAGGTTGAAAGAGATGGAAAAACTGCCCAGATGGCCTCTAATCTACAATTTCTGGGCCAGAAACCACTCTTGTTGTAGATAGGCTACCTAGTGCTTACCACTCCCACTGATAAGCTAGAAGGCTTCCCTCCAACACAGATAGGCTTTGGGGGCTCAGAAGCTTAAAAACAGTCCTGGTTACAGCAAATCTGTAACTGGACTAGACTAGTTACAGAAAACGCATGAAACAAGCTTAGACATTTTTTTTTCTTTGGAAAGTGGAAACAGAAGAGAATTCAAAATTAAGGACCTAAGTGGCTTGCCCTTCACAAATGTTCTGTCTGTATTAGGTAGAATGAGGTAGTGACACTAGACTGGAATAGAGCTGGGATAGAGCTGAACAGATGGGACTTGGAGTGTCTGAAGTCAAAATATGATCTCACTGTACTCGGTTGAGTGAGCAAATGAGATAGACCCAGGAGGGGCGGGCAATTCCAAAGGCACCGAGATTAATACCAGAACAGGAACAAGGAGGGAGGGCGGGAAACTAACTGCAGAGACAGAGAGAGACCACAGTATTCTATGAAACAATCAAATAGAAAAATAAATAACTACAGAGAGACACTGACCACAATATTCAATGAAACAATTAAATAGAGAGAAAAATACAATACAGTACAATCTTTAACACTGCAAGTTTGTACTTAACTCAGCTAGTAATGCAGTTGATTGTAGGTATGTAGTAGAAGCCAAACAACTCAGATATTAAGCAGTAATAAATTCAAAGATATGTGACTTAACACTTATAAATACAGATAAACCCTCTAGGCTAAGAGTTTAACACTGAATATCAATGAAGTGAAACACAATTGCCTCCACTTACTGCAGAGACAGAGAGAGACCACAGTATTCTATGAAACAATTAAACAGAAAAATAAATAACTACAGATTTGGGATTTAGAAATTTGTGGCTAGTGACCTGACTTTTGAACAATATGTATTTGTTGTTGTAAGAAGTTCTTCTATATTTCATAGCTTACAAACAAAGGGATTGTGTCTAGATCTAAGGATGCCATTGTGCCAGCCATTGAATATAAAGCCCACTTTGGCATATATCTGTCCAAACACATGTAACAACTGGGGTCCCTGCAGAGATACATTACTAAAAGGATACAAGGCCTAAACAACATGTCATACATGGACTGACTCAAAGCCTTGTCACTATACTCGGCATTCTACAGGCTGCTAAGAGGTGACCTGTGTCTGGCATGCAAGGCATTCTCTGTCCCATTACTAATGGACTTACTGAACATCAGCAACTCAAATGTCAACAGAAATACTCAGTCTGGAAATCTAAACCTCTTCTGTAACATCAACCAAACAGTTTGGAGGGACAGTAGATCTCAAAGAGGATACCACTGCTGTTGAACAGACTCCTCATCCAAATAAAACAAAGTTCATCCCTGTCCAATTTCAAGCACAATTTAGATCTTTAGATGGGAAACAAAAAATTTACCCCGGGACTGGCCTCTGTACTACTAATGGACAAAGGCAGATCCTAAATGTTTTATTCCATGTGTGGGTCCCCTCAAATTATCTATAGTATAATCCCAGTTATTCTCATTAGGGATACTATATAATTCTTGATCATGGGGTAAGTTATTTCAGGCACCAAAAGAGAATTTGACTAGGCTTAATATTACCTGCAAGGGCACTTAGCCTTGTACTTACCTATGAATGTATGAAAAGATCAGTGCATTTCACAGCAATACTTTATATTTTTCTGTTCTAAAATGTGTACTAGCAATAGGATGTGCCAGTTTACTAACCCACAAACTTGGATCATCCCCACCCCAACAATTCTGATGTTTGTATCAGTAACTATAAAAACATCAAACTGCCAAACGTAATGTAATATGAACTCAAATCATACAAATCATGCCATGATATGCAACTTTCATGCAGGAAAAAAAATAAACAATATGAACAATGCTCAATGGTCTTGGGTAAATCCCATGCACAGGGTCCACAGAATGTGTGCATTTAGGCGAATATTAATGCAAGTTTCATGTAGTTAACAATATTACATACCAAAAACCACTACTAGAAGAATTCAAACATACCGGTTGCTAAACTGATAAAAACACTGACAATGGATGTCATAACAGATTAAACTAAAGGTTAAATAAATTTACAGCATCTAGTGCAATCATTTTCAGCACTTTCATTTTGTGTGAAGCCACAGAGCTAAACAACAGTAGAAAAGAGTTGCACACTGTTTGCCAAGATGCTTACATGAGCAAAAATGAATAGGATGTGCAGATACCAGCTGGCAGTCTGTTTAAACTGAATGCCCTGAAAAACTCTAGTCACTGATTTGGAGGCCAGTTTAGGTTTAGGAATTAATTCCATTTTGCTGGATGACCATTTAGAATTTTTCAGGGTTGCTTCAATTTGTATTACATTTATTCTCATATTTTGTCTCTTTCATGTCAGGTGATTTCATGGCACAGCAATGTTGCAGTCTTTATCTCTCACTTTCCTTTCGTTTTGTCATACAGACTAATATCCTGAGTACATTCAAAGACTGGCACTGTGAAAGCATGTGAAGGTCTCTTACAGACTGCTCAGATTCTGCTGCAGAATTAATTTATTCATATCTGTCTGTAGCTGTTTGTTTTTGGTATGCACCCATTTAACACCGATAATATTGAGCATGTATATTTGGCTGGCTCTTTAAATAACTGGATTACCAAATAATAGACAGAACAACAGGATTATAAAATTGTTACTCTAGGTAACCCTGCAGTGGAGATATTAATCACAGATTGTTACTTGTTAACCATATTTTCAGATTTGCATTCATATTTTCGTAATTGTGAAATACATATCGTTGAGGAGCATTATAGGTTCATAGGTAGTTACTAGGCTACCGGCCCTAGGACCTATACAAGCCTAGCCATAATGATTCCCTGGCTATTGCTTCCCACAAATATTTAATTTCCTGGACCCCTGTCTAGCAGGGCTACTGATGTGATCCCTGGGGTGAATTTCCTATCTCCCATCCAATCGTCAAGGTTCCTCTTGAAGAGGGCCATTGAGGTGCTCTGCCTGACATGAATGAATGAATGTATATTTAAATGTGATTTCTATTGAATACAGCACTTTGCTCATGCTGATATACTGTCTTTTTAAATAAGTATTCATTCATTCCCTATTGCATTGATCAATTGACTGTGTTAAGAAGTTTATTTAAGCTTGCATTTGAATTTTAACAGTTACTCTGATGAAGCCCTGGGAGCCACAGGGTGAAAGCGCTTAGTCTTTTTCTGCAATAAAGTTTGTCAAGTGTTACCATTCTGTATGGGATTGGTGGTGATTTTTATTTTTATTTCACCAGTTTTGTGTTTCCGCATGGTTATTTCGGTCAGCATAAGGCATCTGCTTTAGGCCTGTGATTCTTTTTGTGAGGTATTTCTGCGGCCTTTCTAGTTGTTGCAGATATCTTGTGAGGTACATACCAAAGGGGGCATTGTATTCTATAATGGGTCTAATTAGAGATGAGTACAGAGGGACAATTACTTCCTTTTTTCTGGATGAAATGCCCTTAGTGATGGTGTGTGCCACGTAGAAGGATTTTCTAACTGTTGTGGCTATGTGGTTATCAAAGGTGAGACCACTGTCCACCTGTGTCACTTGGTCTCTTATCACACTTTCGGTGTTTAGTGTACTGCCACCTATGTGGTAGTTCACAGGTCTGTGTTTTTTTCCCAAAGGGGATAACTATACATTTTTTGGCATTTAGCTTAAGCCCATGGCTTTGGCACCAGGCGTTTGTTTCGGTAAGGCCCTTCTGTAGTATATCCACATCATTTCCGGATTCAATAATAGCTCCCAGCTTGCAGTCATCTGCAAACTTTGTAAGCCAGAGTCCCATAGTGTTGGCCTGTACTTCAGAGAAGTAGATGCCAAACAAGAATGGTCCCAGGACAGAACCCTGCAGTACACCACTTGTCACTTGTCTGGAGCTGGATTTGGAGTTGGCTACTTTTACAGTGTGTGTTCTGTCAGTAAGTAAGTTTGCAACCCATCAAGCGACACAGGGATTAATGCCCAGCTTAGTAAGTTTATCTATGATTCCAGAGTGGGGGATAGTGTTGAAAGCCTTGGCAAGGTCCAAGTAGGCTGTGTGAACAACCTTACTCTCGTCCATGGCTCTGGTGACTGATTCGAAGAAGTCAATCAGGTTCAGGAGTCAAGATTGGCCCTTCACGAACCCAAACTGGGTGGGGTCCAGTGTTTGAAGGGTGCCAATGTCTCTGTTTATAAGTTCCATGATAATACGTCTGTGGCCTTGCAGATCAGGCTTGTCAGACTGATAAGATGTTAGTTCCTGGGATCCAAAGTGGATCCTCCCTTGTGGAGTGGGGTGACTGTAGCTGTGCGTCACTCTGTGGGCAAGAAGCCTGAGAGTTGAGGCTATGATTAAACATGACACATAGGTGAGGTGCAGTACACAGCCCAGGATGTCATCTGGTCCCATGGATGCTGTATTCCTGGCTTTAGAGAGAGTGCATATTTTACCTGAGTGGCCATGATTACTGGAATTTGGCATTCTTTCAGTATTGAGATGGGCCCTTTAGGGGGTGAGAGGGGGGTGAAGCTGGCACTTTATCTATCTGCCAGGTTATTGGTGATATCCTTGGGATCAGTATATCTAGTGCCATTCTGATGTAGCTCAGAGCAGATCTGAGTATTGCCATTTAGATTCTTGACATAGCTATAGAATGCCTTGTGGTTGTCTTTGGAATCTTTGGCAATTTTGTTTTTGTAACTAGATTTGGAAGATTTTAAGAGGGATCTCAGCTTTCTACTGAGGTTGGTGAGGGAAGTTTTTTGAATTATGGGTTCTTCCTCTTTTCTGCAACAGTTTCTTCCTTCTGTTGTGCAGCTTGTTTATGGCAGGGGACCACCAGACTGGCTTCCTTTTTTATAGGACAGTGTCTTGGTTCTATTTGGGATGGCTCAGTCCATGCATGAGTAAATGCGCTCGTACAGCACCTTGGTGTAGGATTCAGCAGTTGAACATCTAGTTCCCATCTGCATGGGTGTCATGAAGTTTGTTGCTTCTGACTTGAAAAGCATGAAGTTGGCTTTGGAGAAGTTTTTTACAGAGGTTTCCTTAAAGGGGGGTGGGATGTGGATGTCAAGGATCTTATGGTCTGATCTTACCAACAAGGGGGTGACCACTGGTGTGGAGCATCAATCTCCCATGTTGATAATGACCAGGTCTAGAATATTGGTACCCCTGGTGGGACTATACATTAGTTGCTCTAGGGCATTGGAATTTATGGTACAGTAGTAGTTTTCCCAGTTAATGGCAGGGTAGTTGAAATCACCCAGTATTAGGGTGTTTGGTTGTATCTTAATATTTTCCAGTATGTTTAGAAACGCGTAGTGAGAATCTTGGGGCAGGGTGGGGGATCTGTTGCAAGCAACGATTTGTATTGCAATCTTACCTAGTGTTAGTTGCACCTGGAGAATTTCAGATGCATTGTGTTGGGCAACCAGCCTGGAGGTGTGAAGTGTTTCGGTCCTGGTTTGATGGCTGAAAAGTGTGGTATGAGTTGTAGCCTGGTATTGCAAGTGTGATCTCTGGATCTTTGAACCAGGTCTCAGTTACTGCACAGATATCGATATTCTCCATTTTTAGGAGAGCCTTGTGAGAGTGCATCTTGAGGTTTAGACTTCTAGCATTAAGTAGCATTACCTTCAGATTTTGCTTGCTTGTACCCGTTATGGTGGTAGTTTTGTCCTTTGAACCTCACCTAAAAAAGGCACTAAAGGGTTGGCAAGAGCCTTAGCCAGAAACCTGAATCCCAGGGGTGACAGGTGCAAACCATCTCTTGCAAAGCATCATGGTTTGTTGATCATGTCGTCCCAGGCAGACAGAGACTAGATCCCCTTTGAACGACACCAGAATCTTAGCCAATTATTGAAGTCAATTATTTTGTCCTTATACTGTGATATCATTCTGGGCGATGGCAGGATGCTACTCAGGGCTAGGGTCATACCAGCCTGGGCTACATGATCCGAGAGCTCTTCCATGTCTCTTTTCATGTAGTCCAGGGAGGTACATCTCAAGTCATTCACTCCAGTATAGACAATGACAAAGTCATATTTGTACCTGTTCTGGAGTCACTTGAGTGCATGGATTATGTGGCGCATCCTGGCACCCGACAGGCAACTAACTGCAATTTTCTCCTTGTTCAGTCTGGTGAGTGGGACATCAGTGTGCCTGATTATAGAGTCACCTATGAATAAGTGTTGGGTACGTTGTCTTGCCTTAGGGGCTGATGTTTGAGGTGTTGTGTGAGTGTTAACCTTCTCCTCTTGACTGTCTAGCACAATCTTGGCTGGAGAGAGCTTTGCTTCCAGTTTGTCTATGTAAGTGCATCTCTTGCAGGTTGTAGTGTTTGGTGGTAGGAAGAGAGGGTTGTCTGTGTACATGAGGCAATTGCTGCATTGCCCCAGTATGCCCAGATTCACCAGTTGGACAGGAGAAATCACCGTAAGCTGACCCTTGGATATGCATAGTTAGGTGCTTTCATGGTGTAGTACAAGAGCTGTTTTCCATTACTTTTTAGCAAGGTATTTGCAATTGTAGGCTGTCTAGTGCCTATGACTATTTTCTCCTTATTACCAAGGAGAAGTGAATGCTTGTAACGAAAAACATTTGCTGTCTTTGCTCATGTGAACTGTACTGTACTGAAGATACTGCTTCTTGTTTCTTTGCTATTATGATGGTATGCAATATTTCCAAAGTACATTAATATTTCAAAAATCAAGGGACTTGAAACTTTTTATGATAGGAGGCGAAACTTCTCATGATATTGAAGAAAGGTTCCAGTGGTGTTTCCACTGAAAGCTGCACATATTAGAGATATTCTATGTTATTTGTAGTGATGATGACACAAATAAGCATCTCGATAAACAAGCACTCAGAAAGGGTTAAAGTGCTATCATGTGAAACCTCAAGTCTGACTAATCAAAAGTACTCTAAAACCGAATGTCTAGAATATATAGTTTCAAGAACTTAAACATTGTTTTTGAAATTCAGAGAAAACTATCAATCTGGGTTTGTGTGCATTATAATATAATATTTTTAAAGGCTATAAATGCACTGGCTTTTATCATTTTAAAGATTATTGAAAGCATTACTGTTTGCACCTTTTTAGTTGTATTTGCTGTTCTCAAAATATTTTCATTTCTTTGTCTAATGTTTTTTAACTTGAGCTGCTATGAAAGGTTTAGATGGGTGTAGGCTGCTAAAGGCATGAAGTTCCACATCTCAGCAGGGTTAATGAGTTAGATACGATTAGGCTATGCAACCACAACTGTATTCCATAACCCAGCTCTCTAATTTATACCTGTCAAGCTCTCAACACAGGAAATCTGGACAAAGCCTAAAATAATGTAGGGATAAAGACCCAAACATATGAATGCATTTTAAATATTGCTTTTGTAATCTTGGAAAGTTGCCAGAATACCATTATTTGTGTTAGTATTCATTTTCTGAAAGCTATGAAATCCAAAACTCAAATGTATGTTATTTAGTGTCTTCAGTCCTCAGTGATTTGTAGAAGAATACAAATTTTATGAGGAACCAATCAAAACTATGAGACAAAAATCTGGATATTCTGTGAAAATCTGGACAGTCGAGAAGTATGTTCTAATGTTTTTCAAACATTATACCATAGCTTTCGTCTTCTGATACATTAAACTGCTATACTATAGCAATAACCCATGCCTGGGTGTGGGTAATGCTGGATTTACCCACGGTTGGCGTGGTTTGGTCCCGAGGGTGAAGCCCGAGGGACCAAAGCCAACCGTGGGTAAATACAGCATTACCCACACCCAGAAGTGGGTTATTGCTATTATACCATGACATTATTTAAGAAAAGAAACTATTACTTTTCTTAAATAATGGCATAGTATAATGCCTGTTTATTGCCCTTCCGCAGATGTCTGGCATCCGCGGCAGTTCTGATGTACTGCGCGCCTGCGCAGTACATGAGAGCTGTGGGCAAAAGCAACGGAGAAAGCAAGATCTCCATTGCTTTTTTTTTTTACTGTTTCGCTATGTTAAATGGGTTTAACATAGCGAGACAGCTTTAAAATAAGCAATGGAGATGTCCGTTGCTTATTTTAAAACTGTCTCGCTATATTAAACCCATTTAACATAGCGAAACAGTAAAAAAAGCAACGGAGATCTTGCTTTCTCCGTTGCCTTTTTTTTTAAACCTGTCTCGCTATGTTAAATGGGTTTAGCATAGTGAGACAGCTTTAAAATAAGCAACAGAGATCTCCTTTGCTTATTTTAAATCTGTCTCGCTATGTTAAACCCATTTAACATAGCGAGACAGTGTTTTAAAAGTAGAGTTATACTAATGAAAAAAAGTCTGGGCGACCGGACCTTTTTCCATTAGTATAACTCGATTTACAATGTGCACGCTGGCCAATCAGCGTGCACGTTTTGGGGGGGTCATGGTATAATATGTATTAAGGCAAATGGCATACCCTTTAATTTTTGTATTATTATCAAGTTCCCTTACTGCTTTAGAATATTGCTTTTGTCAGTATAATGCAAGCATTTGAAAATGAAATGTCCGTTATTATTATTATTATTATTGTCAGCATAGCTTGCTGTTATTTTGTGAGCTCTTTCCTTATGAGATTCTTTCTTTGAAATGTTCCCTAGATCATCTTTTTTTCTTCCATAAAGACTGATTTCGTCTGAAGAACCATATAGTGCGTGGCCTATATTGAAGGTGCAATCCAATATTTTGTTAGCTGTTCATGGTTTAATCATATAGTGGTATTAATTTGTCTAAGGTCATTCTCATGACTGGCTGTCATGGATGTCATGACTTGAAAGCTGGAGATGGCTGCATGCAATGCCTGAAGCAGGGAGTCTGAAGAGTTTTTTTATATATATTTGAAATCTTCACCTAAGTTTCTATCCTTGGATACCATCTTTTAAACTTCAGAAACCTGCAACCCATGGTTTGCATTGTAGAATATCTTGTGAAGTATAACTTTAACATGTCCCCAGTACATATTTTATTGAGAGCAGTGGGAGTCATATTCTACTGCAACTGTCACATGATTATCATAGACAGGATATGAATGGTCAGAGAAGAATGATAAACAATGACGTTTGATGAAGTGAGTGTTGCATTCTTAAAATTCTTAAAATTTGCAGAATATGTTGCCTTGTTGGAATTATTGGCCTTAGATGACTGTGAACATTGTTTTGCACTGGAGTAATTCATTGTTGAGTCTGAAATAAGTGACTGGGATGAAAATCAGCACCTTCAGAGTTTCCCTAATATTTATGCAAATGTTCAATATTTTGAACGTCGCTATTTCGACAGCTAAATGTCGAAAAGGCCAAGTCCCAAACAAGTGGAACAGCAATTTTTTTCTTAGGGTAAAAAAAAATCACTTGGCCATTTTCAGGACTTTGCCATTTCCTCCACTGTGGTACGATCTCGGAGTTGGTATATTTAAGTAGAGAGGGTGGGGGGCAAAGCTCCCCCACTTTATTTTGTATTTGGGCTGGTTTTTTTTGCGGACCAGTGATTTTTTTCCTGCTGTTCCATTTGTTCGAGATTTGGAGTATTCAGCATTTAGCTGTCGATAAAGCGACATTCGAAATATTGAATGTTCGCTTATTTAATAGGGAAGCCCTTCAGACCAGCCATGGTTCTCTCCTAGAAAATAGCGCACTCCTCTCCCCAGATAAGGGAAAAGCAGCTACCTCAGGTGGAGGAGTTTATCTTGTGGTATTTTTCAGAAGTGATGGTAGAAGGGGTCAGGAGACTATAACTGTACTGCATGTACTGTGTCTGATTGTAATGAGGCAGTAAGAGCTAAGTATTGAAAGATATGTTGGCTTACCAATCAGTCTTACTTATACCCGTTAACTTTGTGTAATGATACAAAGGATAGGATAATAGCCACAAGTAGGAGAAATTAGGTTCCTTTCAGCATAACAGACTTAAATGATGTCCCTTTCAGTGTAGCTGGCCTTATTCTTCATGAGTGTAATAAGCATATCATACCAGAAGAGTATAGACACTGTTCCTCCGTGCAGAGAGAACTCACTCGTGATGGTTTCAGCACCTTGTGTGATTGCCTCATTTACTTTATATAGGAGTATTCAGCAACTGTTTAATGCTCTTTCAGAATTAAGTCTTCTGCCTTGCCATCAGTGAAACCTGGGATTAACTCTGCCTCCCCACTGCCCTTGACTTGGATTAAGCCATAATCAAAGAATGAATTAACTATTGTACGTCAGTATAAAATGGGAAGTCTTTAATTTTGAAAGAGAAATATGCAATATACATGCATAGATTTAACAGACTCAGTACTTGTAGTATGTATCAGAATTCAGAAACTACACCTGGTGGTCTTGTATCCCATATTGGTCAGAAAGTCAAAAGAAAAGACAGATCATGCTTGTAGCATGTGATCTGCATCCATCTTCTTTATCTAGGCCATACAAAGTACTGAATGTTGTCCCTGAATGATATGATAAGGTTCTTTAGTAGTTCATAACCTTAACCCTCTGACTCCATCTACCAAATGATC
>NC_056743.1:1687425121-1687497621 GCF_019279795.1 Protopterus annectens
TTTTTGTTTAAGTTTTAACAATCAATAGGTGAATGCTCAGGTTTAATAATTTAAAATAAATTATCTGGTCTTTGTCAACTATGTTTGTGGAAAATTATCCCAACCCTAGAGACTGTCCTCTTTATAGAGATATTGGACAGGATTCAGGAAGCGCAAATCTGTGCTGCTATCAAAAGTAGCAGTTTCCACAACTGTGGGGAATGCGATTCAGAATCATGTTAGCTGCAAGCAGAAAGGGCTTCATTATTGATCAACATACAAATCTCTTATTTTCATGGTATCACCACTAGTGATAATCAGAAATTTGTGGTAATCACCTGTGGTGCCCCATAATTTGCTTTGGTACAGGAACCACCCTCATTCAGACACACACACACGCACGCACACACACACACACACACACACACACACACACACACACACACGCGTGTGCGCACGCATGCACACACACACACACACACACACACACACACACACGCACGTGTGCACGTGCGCACGCATGCACACACACACACACACACACACACACACACACACACACACACACACACACACACTCACACACACACACACACACACACACACACACTTCTTACCTGTCCCGAGTTTACAGAATGTCCTTGATGTAGCCTTTTTATTTTTTTGTCCCACATAATTGCAAATGATTAACGTCAGCCAGTCAGTAATGCCAGACTCAAAAAAAACAAAGAATGCTATGGATGTGGGAAGAAGGAACAGTATTTAAATTCCACCAAGTTTAATCCAGAAATAAACAGTTAGACAAATGAGAGCCTTTGTCCACAGTAATTTGTGAACTTTATCAGATTTTCTTTAAATAATGCCAGACTTTAGAGTTTCTTTCTTTTTGTTCAGAAACTGCATTGTGATGTTAAAACTTTTGTTCCAACAACTTTTTAAGTTAGTGTGGGTGATATTTAAAAATTCGCTGTGTTTTCATCTAGTGTTCCCCTTGGCTTTGTGTGGAAGTGTTTAGCACAGCTGTCTAGGTGTGTGGCGCGCACACACACATACACATACACACACACACACACACACACACACACACACACACACACACACACACACACACACACACACACACACACACACCAGCATGGACATACACCCCATTCTTCTCAACTGTGCTTGGTTTTATAGAATGTCCATAATTTTGCTGCTAATACCTGCCCTATTTCTTTTAACTCATAGACTGTTACTTTCAGTCAGTAGTACTAGACATTACAGTTTCATACTTTTTATTGCTCAGATTATAACATGGTGCAAAAGCAGCTTGAGTATTAAGTCCTCATTAGTACACATGACTAAAGTGCCTGCTTGTCAATAAGCCGCTTCCTGTGCCAAGGGTATAGGGTTTGAATTATTTTAATAGTCCTTGCTAAAAGCATTCTATTAACTTTATATGCAATGTAGAGTAATACAAAGGTGTCCCGGGTACTTAGTGTCCCTCTGTAAATCTTACATATTTTGTGCTGCATAACCTGTTGTTCTATTAACTTTTTATGCTGTAGTAGTAACATTAAAAACTGTCCCAGATATCTATGCTCCTTCCATATTTATTTCATATAGTCAAACCTCCCATTGTTTCAATAATTTTTTTACTGACTTAGGGTAGTATTTCAAATTCCCTAATATCTATTGCTTCCTCCAGTGTTGCAGGATTTGCTCAATATACTAGAGGTATAGCAGCTCCCCCATAAAAGCTTACACTCACACATACACACACACACACACACACACACACACACACACACACACACACACACACACACACACAAATGCCCTACCTATCCCCCTAACCAATTCCACTGCTGCAGTCACCCAGACAGGCATACAGTCACACACACACACACACACACACACACACACACACACACACACACACACACACACACACACACACACAAACTCTCACCTGATACCATCATCCCTTTGCATGCATGCAGCCACACACATATACACCACTATCTCTCCCTTAAACTCCCCGGCACTTCCTCTAGCCCCATCATACCTACTGAATATAATAGGTGAATTTAAACCTTTGGCCAAGTTAATTAATTCATCTGGCTGTGCTAACTTGCACAGCTGAGCAATTCTCTGACTTAGTTGGCTATATAAATGCCTTACTGTGGCATTAACAGGGCAGAGGACATGGCTAATTAACTTAGCTTACTCTTCTGGAATGCAACATCAACATGTAGCCGAGCCAAGGAGATGCTTATTGATTCTATAGGCCATGCAGAATCACCATGTAGGGCTTGTCTCTGAATTGGAATGGACTTCTCCCAGTGGAAAAATGGCCATGTTATGAATTACTATTTGAAGTAGCCTTTCTTGAATCCAAAGGACTGACAAAAGTGCTTTGAGCATTGTTTCATTATGTGCACTACAAGCACCTTAACCCTTCTGAGATTAAAGCATCTTTTCACTTCTTTACTGCTCATCAAAGGTTAACTAACTTTTCAGCTAGTTTTTTGTAAAATGACACTGACATAACATCATCTTAATTAAAGGAATATTACCTCATTACACTTTGATAAGCAGGAAAAAAAGAAGGAAACAAAGTATATCTACTAACAGATTATCATATGGTCAAATGTTATACGTGCAAAACTCTCCAGTTATGCACAACATTCAGAACTGTTCTAATTTGCTTTGGAAATAAGGCAGTAAGAGCAGGTTTGGAAGAAGAGTCCTGACTATATGTTAGTGTTCAATGAACTCACAGTGGCAAAGTGCAATGCATTTAGAAGATAAAGAAGCTACTATATCATTCAATGATTAAAACTTTGCCCACCGTTAGTATGAGACTGACCCATTCAGGACTACATGCCCTGTATGTATACCTTGTTAGAGGCTTGCTAAAAAAAAGAGTAAGACCAATTTGGTAATTTAGATGTGTTGTGTTATTTAAGTACAGGATCAAGAGTTCTAACTTCTAACCATCCCAAGAAGAGTTGTTTCTCCTGGTGGAATAGATATATAACAGTATACATCCATTTAGTCGCTGAAACAATCTCCGAACGTTAGATTTTCTGAATTGGAATGTCAAATTTTAAAGTAGCGAATGGTCGGAATGTCATACGAAACACTGAATGCGACATTTCTGACCGCTCTACCAGCTAAACAAGAGCTACTATGGGTCAAAAGGGGGGGGGGGTATTGTGTGTTTCAAGTATCCCCGATTCGGACATATGAGAATCTACTGCACTGCTTTCGACATTTGGTACGTCGACAAGGTAATGGATGGCTAAATGCATGTATACCATATATAACAATACTAGAAAAGGCCATTGTGATGCCTCAAATGGGCCCTGTTACCCTTGCGTAAAGTACTGTGTTTTTTCATCTGTGTACTTAGCTAGGGGTTCTAGTCTCACTGCAGTCAAGTGTGTGTGTGTGTGTGTGTGTGTGTGTGTGTGTGTGTGTGTGTGTGTATGTGTGTTGTTACTTGACATGGGCAGTCATCATTAAATGCAATCTTGGGTATTGACTAGTACTTCTGCAGTATTACATTGGGTTGAAACAGCTATGTTTAAAATGACCTGTAGTTTGATAGCCTAGTAATGTACTATGATCCTATGATACTATGCACTTCCCTAAAGATATTCATTGTCATATTTGTTACCAGTGTGTGATCATCTCCAGTGGTGAATCAGAATATGATGCATTTCAATCATGATCTTGCAAGCATGCATAGTCTCTAAGCAAGATTCAATTTGTTTATGAAGTGCACCATGACATGTTTATCCCATGTGTCTCACTAGTGTTATGGTGTCATATCCATTTCTAACTGGCATGTTGATGTTATGTGCAATGCCCACTTCCTGATGGTACATTGAAGCTTTCATCATGTCTGGCACCTGATGGATTGCTGAAAACCAGAAACAACTCACTCCCGGTTAATTTACCAATTCCCTTGCAATGTCCATTCTCATCTGGACTAATCATCCTCGGTGTCATGCCCTACCACATTGGTTCACATTGTCAATATCATTTTACTATCTGAAGTGGTAACATTATTAATATGCTAATTTTTAAAATGAATTAGAGGTTTTGATTCACTATATGAGACTGGTATAATTAATAACTCGTGTTAAGTTGCTCGTATTATGCATAAAGGATGTTTAAAATATCATAAGCAAAACTTTTGATTATTTTGTCATTGTTTTGTATTTCTAGTAATTTGCAAGTGTTTTATATAATTCTGTATGTCTAATATTTGTATACTGAGAGAGTGAACAACAATCTAAAAACTCCTTTAAAATAATTTTTTTTGATTCCCACAGTAATATGTCAGGGCCAAATGCATCCAATGTTTTCCATTGCCTATTTGCATTAACTGAATCCCTTAATTTATTCTGTAAAGACAATCAATTTTACAAACTGGGAAAACTGGCAAAAAGCAGAAAAAGTTTTCAGTCAACTTGAAACTTTAGGCATTCCACTAAAATATAACAATTATATGTTAAATTAAGTGAAACGGAGGTGAGGTCTGTGGATGCAACAAAAACTGGCTGACTTGTGACAAAAAGGGAACTGACTTGAAGATTTTGAATATGTGAAAACAAGTGGTTATCATTTCTTAAGAAAAAATACTGGATGAGTGAAAGATAGGAGGGAGGTGGTAGTGAAGACAAAAAAAAAAAAAAAACGATAGAAACCACTGTCAGATGTATGTAAAAGTTATTTATGATGGCATTTGAAAAGCCTGCATTTGTGTGTTGTATCAAAATGCTAGTTTATTTGGTCAAGTGATATAGACATTTATTTACATTTTTACATACTAAATTGATGGAAACATCATTAGTTTCATATTACAAAAGTAGAAACCTTGGGACATTTTGGGTCACATGTATTTTGTACAACCAAAAGTTCTCTTTTTCAGGTGTTACAACAGAGGGGGATCTTTCGCTTGTGGCATTTGTAACATTTATCGACATGTTGTCTTAAGCTTTCATTAAATCGATGTGAAAAAGAATGCACTGCTTGGCCTTTGTTCTTGTGATAGTGTCTAATGGGTTTATGCAGCCTTGTTGCTGTGGTCACTTTTATGAGGAAAACAAAGAGAAGACATGGAGTTAAGCTCCCTGGACATTTGGGTAACACTGGAAATGCCAGATGTAGTAGTCTTTCGGCTATTCTGTTTGTGGACTGTCACATAGATCAGTGACGACTATTAGGCCTATCATTTTAAAAATAGTGACAGGTAGTATTAGAAATGATAAGCAGTTAAAAGAACTGCTCTTATATAAAGAGTATTTTTTTTTATTTTGAAATGTAACACTTTTAAGGCATCTGGCTTTAGTTATGGATGAAACTGGAAGTGTTTTACCAACTGATTAATGGTTTTATTGGTTGCTCCCTGTGGCTTGATTTGGTTTTAATTGTTCTTTTTATAAAATCTGTTTAAGAAAGTTCTTTGTTATACTATCAGGAAAACTGATATTAAGGTATCAGATGTAATGAAGGTTTTTTCTGCAGCCTACTGGCAGTTGTTATCTTATTTAATTTTATATGGGTAGCTAACACTAGTACCAAAATATTTACCTTTGATAGCGCATTATTATTCTTCCACTTGTAATATGATAGCGAGTTTCTCTACTACTTCTGTAACAAGTTAGTGTGATTCATGAAATGGTATTACACCAAGTGCTTTGAGTATACAGACCTGTGGACCAAATATGCACTAAAATCATGTGTCAGATAAAGAATATTAGCTTTGATTTTATTAAGGATATCCTGTGGTTATTGGGAATGGCAATAGGTTTTGATTTGTACACCCCCTACACCACACACACACATGCACACGTGCAAGCCCGCGCACACAGACACACACACACACATGCACGCACACACACACACACAAAACTGCCTTTTTTCCTTTGGTACCTACACACAGCATATGTAATAAAATCATTGCACCTGAAAGTTAACTGGCTAGTGAATAATTTAACAAGTATACAACTCTCTACAGTTTATTTCTAGTTTATATATATTGTCTTAACTTTGAACTTGTGTTTGAAGATGTAACACATAGTGCCTTTAGAAATTTTTTTAAATATTCCTAATGACAACTGTTGTCTTTTCATTGTAGATATATTCATTTGGATAGCAAATATCATAGAGCTTAGGGTGCCTGATTTTCTTTTATTCCTGATATAGCTAGGGTGTATACTAAACTACATATTAAGTTTTCTAAGGAAACTTACTAAAACTCTAGAATTCTTTCCAGATCTTCTGCAATTGTTTCCAAATCAGTCTTCACTTGCATTCCCCAACAGTGTTTTTGCATCATGCAGTTCTGAAAACAAAATACTTTTGTAAAGCTCTTTTTTTCCCCTACAGTGAGGAATGTTCAACAAACCCAGGTTTTGAACTCCAGAACTGTTTTCCAGATAACACACCACTCTTCCTGATACTCAGTAGAATTGTAGCTAATTGTATTATGTAGGGGATGCATGGATGAGAAGAGATAATAGACCTACCAACAGTTCCCTGTCTACATGGAAAGGAATGTCATAGAGGGCTAGTTTTGTGCCTTATGTCTGCTGCATGATGGGAACAAACTCTGTCTCCCACAAAACTGTGTATAGTTTAGTGCAGGTATGAGAACATGACACTGCTCTATGGGAGGGATGAGATGGCACTGGTCATTGTAGCCTATCCCGGCCTTACTGGCACCTACAGTGCTTAGGCTACTTCTGGAACCCATGATCATCTAGAGCCTAGTCAATACTCTGGCACTTTATCCATCTTAACTGTTGTCTAGTTAAGAAGAGTGAGAATAAATAAATCCACTGACAATATTTTCCAACAATCATTGCTGGCAGTGAACACTGCTTGATTTAATTTGAGTCAAAGAATGCCAAACTACAGAATTTTGTTGTGTCTCTGTAAGGAGTCATTTACCATTTTGTAAATTTTCCTTTTTACATTATTAATTGATTTATTTATGTTTGTTGACTTGGAATTTCCTTAAAGAGTGTACATTTCTCAAATGGCTCCTGTGTTGAAAAACTCATAACATCTTCATATAAATAAGATTATAAAATCTGAAAGCTAGATGGCATACAATCAAATGATTAAACAGTATCACAGACACAAAGTAGTATACGTTTTAGATAAGCTGTATTAAGGTGAAGCTTAGGGAAGACAGGGAAAGGAGATTTTTTACATGGTGCATAATGTGTATGGAGCAGAAATGTACTCTACAATTAATTACATACAAGTGTCATTTAGAAATAATGCACAATTGTTAAAATACTGAAAAGGATACAGTTATTCATCTGCAAATAGCATTTATATATAAAAGAAGGGATGATGCCCGGATAGCTTATCATAAATGTTGGCAAAATATTGCAAAGCATATAGTTATTCTTCCACAAATTCCATTTATATATAATACTTTTATTTTATTTATGTATCTAGTTAAAATTTTTAACAGGAATCAAGTACTGACCCCATTAGATCTATTTCAGTCTCAGCCCCGAATAAACACAACAGATACAAGACATAACATAGAAAGTGAATGACAAAATGCATATTATGTACATATTATAAACAAAGTGAATGTTATAGTTGGCATGAGTGTATATAAGGTATATACAGAATAACTAACAAAACACAATATATACACACATTATATACAGAATGGAAATCAGAGTTGCCATGCTAAAAGAATTGCAATTTAAAGTAGGGTCAGATTAAGGTATGTAGAAGGAAGTAGGGAATGTAAAGGCCAAGTCATGTGACCAGAGAGAGATGGCAGTTGTATTTTTCTAGAGTCTTGAAGTGTACTTTTATTTATGATCAGAAATTAAGGTAAGAGGAATGATCTTTAAGAAAAGAAAGGCAATATTCCCACAGTTTGGGAATAAGGGCTGAGAAAGCATGGTCTGTGTAGTGAAGCCAAGTTTGGGCGGGGGGTGGGGGAGACAATGTGAGTGGTTAAGATGTCTAAGGTTGTATGTTGGTGCATCCCTGAACAACCTAGAGCCTAGTGGGGGGGGGGTGTCATTTTTGATAAGATTAAATAGTTGAAAGGCAAGTAGAAAGTCTGAATATTATTTCACAGGTAACCAGTTAATTTTTTCAATCATTTTGCAGAGGTACTGATTTCTTGAGGAGAGAGTGATGAATCTACAAATGGTATTTGAAATGGAATGAATAGTGGATGCATTTCTTTTAGAGGTTGCAGCAATTAGAGGGAGACAATAACCCAGCTGACCCAGTAAGGTACATTTACCCATGTCATTTCTACATCAGCTGGGTAGAAAAAAAAGAGATCCTATTAGCCCAGAATAGGAGAGAGTTGATTTTTTGTATGTATAGTCCAGATGGAGTTGGACATTTAGAATGGGATTCAACCAAATCTCTGGGTATTTCAATGAAGTGACATTTTCTCTTGTGTTATTAAAATGATTGAGGATTCTTAGAGGCTTTACGACTGACATAAGCTTTTGACTAGTAACAAAAAGTATTGCTTTTATTTTAGAGGACTTTAACAGGAATTGTTTACCCCTGACTGACTGTAAGGGCATGATAATCATCCTGAAGTTTGAGTTCAGGAGAAGAGACAGAGTGGTTGAAGTAGGATAGGACCATGTCATCAGCATAAAGCATGAGAGAAAGATGGGTAAGTCAAAAGAGAATTTGTTACTGTAGATAGAAAAGAGAAGGTGACAGAATAGATCAGACAGAATAATAGTGAGGATAATACCAGGATTACGGATCATAACCAGTTTGCTATTGTTTGACAAATGGATTCTAAGAAATTTAACTTAACAACATCACTTGCAACTAACTTGGGATCAGAGCATCTGTTAGCTTTAAACTTTTAAACCATTGTGTCTACCAGTTTAGTGTAATCAACCTAATTTAAACAGAGTCTAGAAACACTAAGGATCCTACTAAGCAGTCTACAAAAATAAAAAAGAAATGTACAGCACAGTCAAGGTTAAAATAATCCAGATAAGCAGAGAATTAAATACTACATATTTCTGTGAAAGTTATGAATAAACATTTGAAAATGTCTGTCCCTCACTAAAAGTCTTTGATTTATGATCTGTCTATACAGCTTAGAATGAGCTGCAAACGCCAAGCAAAGGAGATGCAAACTCCACTCAGATACTAACCAAAAGTAATAAAAATAGTACAAGTGAACAAAGGACCCTTGTTCAGTAAGGCAGAAACTGTTTATTAACTTTTGTGCTTGTTCCCAGTAAGTTATTAAACAGAGCAAAGTTCAAGGAAGCCTCATACAACACAGACTTACATGAGTTTACTGGGTCTTTCTCAGAAATAAATGAAAAAAAAAATATATATACTTAGATATGTAGATAGATAGATATACGTGTATGTGTGTGTGTGTGTGTGTGTGTGTGTGTGTGTGTGTGTGTGTGTGTGTGTGTGTTTGTCTGTATATATATATATATATATATATGTATATAGGTTCCCTTCAATCCATGGAAGTAGCAGCTTTCTAAGCTGAAAAAAGCTGGTATGGCTGATGAAAAATCAATTCATCGAAATGCACAAGGTTTTTTCAATGTGAGATCATGGTATAGTGGAGATCAGGGAATTTGCCCTTTCCTCACTGGACTGTAGTGTAATCTTGGAGTTTGCATATACAATTAGCAATGGGTGTAGGGGGTGCAGGATGCCCTCTTGTTGTTCTCCTACTTTGGACACAATAGAAGAGTCTTTGTGAGTCCGGTTCACGCAGCTTTATTATATACAAGCACATCACAATAGAAGTTAAGTGACTTTAACTTAAGTAACTTATATACAAAGTAACTACTGCAATCATACATGCTCACTCTCTGGCTGCACTCTCAAAATAGCACTTGGAATAGCACGTGCCCTGTATTTATGTGTGCACACTCAACCTTTGTCATGCTTCTTAAAGCTACAACACGCGCACACTGATCTACATCTTTGAGAAATAGATCGTGCAATTTTAAGAATCTATTTGGCATGCAGATACTACAAGTCGTTCTTGGTCATGAAATTATACAAGGCTAGGTACATATATACAATTATGTCTACATTGCTGTCTATTTCACACTGGGCTTGGATATTCGACCATATCGTGTGACATAAAACTGGGATTCTCTGTGTCAATCTGTTCCGTCATATTCATGGGCAATCTGGATAATGCATCAGCCAGATAAAGTAGTTTGCCTTTCATATAGACCATTTTGAAATTGTACTCTTGCAGTGTGAGCATCATTCTTTGTGATCTCACTGGAGCTGAATGCATAGGCTTTGTTAGAATAGTAACTAGCGGTTGGTGGCCAGTTAAAATCTGAATAGCTCGATCATAAATATAATCATGAAACTTTGAACATGCAGATACTATTGCCAAAAGTTCTTTCTCAATTTGAGCATATTGCATTTCAGTTTGGGTAAGTATTCTAGATGCATAGGCTACTGGTCTGCCCTCTTGAAGAATAACTGCACCAAGACCAAATTATGAAGCATCACAGGAAAGAGTGACTGGTTTATTCACATCATAGTATCATAATGTAGGTGGGTGGCAATTTTCTGCTTAAGGTCTTCAAATGTCTTTTTGTGTTGTTCTAACCATGACCATGTAACATTTTTTAATGTCAGCTCTCTTAAAGGTGCTGTCAACTCACTGAAGTCTGGTATAAACTTGCTTAAGTAGTTGACCATGCCCAGGAAATGCTGTAGAACTTGAACATTATCTGGTGCTGACATCTCAAGAATAGCTGCTTGCTTGGTCAGGTCTGATCTCAAGCCAGTACTGGTAAATAATTGACCAACATATGTAACTCCAGGTAGTCTGAATTTGTACTTCAGAGAACTGAGCTTCAAATTTACTTCACGTGCTCTGACTAGAACTCTCTTTAGGTTTCTGTCATGTTCTGCTTCTACATTACCTCCAAACAGTAAGTCATCTACTATTATGGCATAACGATAACCTGAACAAATTTGCTCCATAGCATACTGGAAGACTTCACTTGCAGAATTAATTCCAAATGGCATGCTTAGGAATCTGTATCTGCCAAACGGGGTGCCAAAAGTGGTTAGTAATGAGGATTTGTGATCGAGCATTACTTGCCAAAATTAACTTTTTGCATCCAGGATGGAAAAAAACAGTGGCATTTGGTATTAGAGCTGTGACCTCTTCGACTGTACACATTGAATGATGTTGTCTCTTCAATGCTTTGTTCAAATCTCTTAGGTCAATATATATTCTGATTTTGCCTGAGCCTTTTTTGTGAGTAGCTACCATAGATGACACTCATTCAGGACAAACTACACCTTGCTGTACCATTTTATCCAGCTGAGCCTTCACTTTATCCTGCATAGCTATCGGAACTCTTCTTGCTGGTCTGACTACTGGAGTGACCTCTGGGTCTAACTTCATGGAATACACAACTGGAAGTTTGCCCAACTTGTCATCAAAAACTTCAGCATATTCTGAGAAAATGGCTTCAGAAAAATTGGAACTAGGATATGCACTTATGTGATGAACTTCTTTGATAAAAGAAAGAAGATTCATTCTCAAACTGTCTTTGAGACCCAATAAAGACTGTACAGGTCTTTGAACTACATAGAATAACAAGCTGTAACAGTTCTTGGCCAAATAACATGAAAACATCACTGAGCCTTCGGTTTGAATTTCTTCACCTCCATAAAAAAGTTTTGCACTACTGGCCACCCACATTGAGTTGCTCATTAGTTCTAACTTTAGCAAATGTGTCTGCTGATATAACATTACACTTTGAACCAGTGTCGACTTTAATCTCTTTGGATTTACCATTGATCCGGACTGTACAAAACACTTCGATCTTTGCTAGTAAATTCACTGCATCAACTCTCTCAACAATTACTGATACACCATCTACATAGAACATGGACTTGCAGTCTACCTGATCAACTTGCTTTTTTGCATGACCTTTCTTTACAAATGTGAGGGGTTTACTTGATTTGCAAAACCTTTGAAAATAGTTGCATTTTTTACACTTGTGACATTGCTGACCAAATACTAAGCATTTCACTCTTTTATACTCATGACTGGCACCACAGTTACAACACTTAACAATAAAGCTGGACTTGGGTTTTGCTGATTCATGCTTGTACTGCACTGAGGGGTATAATCCTTTAACTAAACTATTCTTAGAACTTGCTGGAAAGCTATATTGTTTGCCTGGTGAAACAGCAGGGCTGTGGTTGCCATATGCTTAGATCTACTTCTGTTTGCCATGTGTTGCAAGCTATCTACATTTGCTCTGGAGCCTGCTGAATCCATGCTCTTGTCACTCACAAGCATACAGCTGTGTTTTTCTGTCACCTCATGGATTTGACAAATCTCAATGGCTTTACTCAATGTTAAATCACTGTCAAAAAGCAAAATCTTGCTCACAGCCGCACTATTAATACCACACATGAGCCTGTCCTTTATTAACTCTTCTTTTAAGTCACCAAACCAACACATTTTGGCTGTGTTTCTCAGATCAGTTATATAAGTTGCAAATGTTCCCCTGGTTTCTGATCTCTCATGTAAAACAAATGTCTCTCTAATGAAATATTTGTCTGGGGGTTACACATTTCCCTGAACTTGTGCTTCAAACACTTTGGATCTTCCCTTGATTCAGCCTGTACAACAATATGATGATTTTCATCATCTCCCTTATATACTCTTGGTGCATACACAAATGAACTCCCTCTCTTTCTGTGGCCTCTGACTCATCTAGGTTAAGCAAAATGAATGCCCTGGTGCATGGATCTTTATCTCAATAAGCTGCGTGTATAAAAATATTGTACTCTTGCTCAAATATTCCCCAATTCTCTGCAATAATCTGATCAAATACAAATGGAAAGGGCTTCCAAAGTCCATCTGCCATATTAACACATACCAGTGAAGGGTTTTGCAAATAAGCATGAGCACATACACATATACCAGAAACTTATGCTAGCCTTTGTAACTCTGCCAAGTGTCACAGTAAGCCCCTGTATAACTGAACTTTGCAAAATAAGTCTCTTGGGTACTGTAATTTCTCATTTCACACACATTGAAGGAAGGACACTGAGCAAACTTGGATCTATAATATATAACATTAAGTATCCTGTTCTTTTGCTTATTTTTTTGAGTTATTTATAGCACTTTGTCTACTGCATACTTTTCTAGATAGTTTCACTGTGTGTAAGGTATTAACTGGACATTGTACACTGTTATTAAGCATCTGTTTGGGTGGTTTGATTCTGATAACTTGTTTGCAGTTAAAAGCTTTCTCTAGAGGCTCCTTTATCTGTTCAAATCTTTCATTTAAAGACTATCTGCTGCTTTTCTGCTGTGAGAAACATTTCTGCAGTTTGTTTCTAAGTAGTGTGGATATTTGTAGCATTGTCCATATTCAGGCTTGTGTTTGGGCCGAGTGTTTGTGGAGTCTGTGTGTCTGAGCACATGTTCAAAGACATCTTGGTTTAGCCAAAGCCATTGGGCATTTCAGTGAGCGAGGATTGTTTAAGATCATTGGCTGACTGGGTCACCTGGACTACAACTTAGAGTAAGCACCTCATTGTTTTTTTTGAGCTTTTTTTTAAAGCTGTCTCAGGATTCAACTTTCTGTTACCTAAGAAGTAAAGTTTGTGAGTGTTTCTGCCATTTCACACTGAGCTAATCGAAGGAAAAACACTGAGCAAACTTGGATCTATAATATATAACATTAAGTATCCTGTTCTTTTGCTTATTTTTTCGAGTTATTTTTAGCACTTTGTTTACTGCATAATTTTCTAGCTAGTTTCACTGTGTGTGAGGTATTAACTGGAAATTGTCCACTTTTATTAAGCATCTGTTTGGCTTGTTTGATTCTGATAACTTGTTTGCAGTTAAAACCTTTTTATAGAGGCTCCTGTGTCTGTTTAAAACGTTCATTTAAAGGCTCACTGCTGCTTTTCGGATGTGAGAAACATTTCGGCAGTTTGTTTCTACCTAAGTAGTGTGGATATTTGTAGCATTATCCATATTCAGGCTTGTGTTTGGGCCTAGTGTTTGTAGAGGTTGTGTGTCTGAGCACATGTTCAAGGACATCTTGGTTTAACCAAAGCCATTAGGCATTTCAGTGAGAGAGGATTGTTTAAGGTCATTGATTGACTGAGTCACCTGGACTACAGCTTAGAGTAAGCACCTTATTGGTTCTTTTGAGCTTTTTTTTAAAGTTGTCTCAGGTTTCAACTTTCTGTTACCTAAGAAGTAAAGTTTGTGAGTGTTTCTGCCATTTCACACTGAGCTAATCGAAGGAAGGACACTGAGTAAACTTGGATCTATAATATATAACATTAAGTATCCTGTTTTTTTTTTTTTGCTTATTTTTTCGGGGTATTTATAGCACTTTGTCTACTGCATACTTTTCTGTCTAGTTTCACTGTGTGTGAGGTATTAACTGAAATTGTCCACTTTTATTAAGCATCTGTTTGGGTTGTTTGATTCTGATAACTTGTTTACTTGTTTGCAGTTAAACGCTTTCTCTAGAGGCTCCTTTATCTGATTAAAACTTTAATTTAAAGGCTCACTACTGCTTTTCAACTGTGACAAACATTTCTGCAGTTTGTTTCCCACCCACCCTCACTATTCGTATGCTGTTCTTATAGTTGGTGGCTTTGCAGTTGCCCTCCCCTACTGTAAATTTGATCTGGGACACTCCTCCCAGTCTAGTGTTATTACCTCATTCTACCTAATACAGGGAGAACATTTGAGAAGGCCAATCCACTTAGTTTCTGCACCTCCTTTCTCTCTTTCCCCTTAAAAAAATTCTAAGCTTATTTCCTGCCTTTCCTGTGGGTAGTCTAGTCTGGATACAGATTTGGTGTGTCCAGGACTGCTTGAGGGCTTCTGAGCCCGCAAGCCTTTCTGTGTTGGACGGACACCTTCTAGCTTAATTTTGTTTATTAGAACTAGACAGTTTTTTAGTTTCAGCACTCAATTCTTTTTCTTTGAGTTCAGCACTTGTTCGGAGCTTGTTGTAAGCACTAAATAAGCTACAAATTACTACAGCACTCAAATTTCCTAACTTGTCTAGAGGAAAACAGTTTCTAATACTTAACAAATAAGCACCTGTCCAGGCATTTCTAAGGGTCAGCTCCCGGTGTTTTCTCCTGTCTACCTGATGAATCTGGGCATCTTGGGGCAATGCAGCAATTGCCTCATGTACACAGACAACCCTTTCTTCCTAACACCCAACACTACAACCCGTGAGAGATGCACTTATATAGCCAAACTAGAAGCAAAGCTTTCTTCACCCAAGACTGGACTAGATAGTTAAGAGGTGAAGTTAAACACTTGTACCACACTACACTCATCACATAGTCCCTCAAAATCTACACCACCAAAACACACACATAGGAACTCAAAATACACACCTACATTCATGGAGGCTCTCAGTAAAAACCTGCCCAAGCAACAGGAACCTCCAAAACAGAAATGCAAGCAACCTCCACCCCCAACACAACCCAAATGACACATAGCCCACAAACTCAGTGTTCCCCTCAACCACAGCCCATAAGGCATAACAACGTACCCAACACTCTAGTCCCAGGTGACTCTATAGTCAGGCACACTGATGTTCCACTCACTAGGATAAACAAGGAGAAAGTTACTGTCAACTGCCTGTTGTGTGCCAGGATCTGCCACATAATGCATGCACTCAGGTCACTCCACAACAAGTACAAATATGACTCTGTCATTGTCCATGTTGGTGTGAATGACCTGAGGTGCACCTCCGTGGACTACATGAAAAGGGACATGGAGGAGCTGTCCGATCTTGTAGCCTAGCCAGGTATGACCCTAGCCCTAAGTAGCATCCTGCCATCACCCAGAATGATACAACAGTACAAGGACAAAATAATTGACTTTTCAACAATTGACTAAGCTTCTGGTGTCATTCTAAGGAGATCCAGTATCTGTCTGCCTGGGATGACATGATCGACAAACCATGATGCTTTGCCAGAGATGGCCTGCACCTGACGACCCTGGGATTCCGGATACTGGCTAAGGCTCTAGCCACCCCTATAGTGCCTTTTTTAGGCAATGTTCAAATGACAAATTCACCACCATAACAGGTACAACCAAGCAGAATCTGAGGGTACTGCTACTCAATGCTAGAAGTCTAAACCTCAAAATGCACTCACTCGAGGCACTCCTTAAAATGGAGAACACTGACATTTGTGCAGTGACACAGACCTGGTTCAAGGGCCAGAGAGTACTCCTGCATTACCAGGCTATAATTCATACCACAACTTTCAGCCATCTAACCTGGACCGAAACCTAAAGATGGAGGTGTGTCCATATTCATTAAGGATATACATACTTCCAGGCTAGTTGCTCAGCATAATGCATCCAAGATTATCCAAGTGCAACTAACTTTGGGCAAGACCACAATCCAAATTGTAGCTTGCTACAATTCCCCCACCATGCCCAAGGATTTCCACTCCTCATTTCTTGATACACTGGAAAATATTAGGGTATAACCTAACACCCTAATAATGGGCGATTTCAACTACCCCACCATTAACTGGGAAAGCTACTCATGTACCAACTCTTGTGCTCAACGTTTTCTGGAATTTATAAATTCCAATGCTTTGGATCAACTTATCCACACCCCTACCAGTGGCAGCAATATCCTAGACCTGGTTATTACCAACATGGGAAACTGGTGCTCCACACCGGCGATCAATTTCTCGTTGGTCATATCCAACCACAAGCTAATCACCATAGACATCTACATCCCTCCCCCACCTCCCCATTAGGGAAACCACCATAAAAAAATTCTCCAAAGCCAACTTCATGCTTCTTAAGACAGACATGGCAAACTTCACGACACCCATGCTGACCGACAATAGAGGTATGACTGCTGAATCCTTCACAAATGCACTTTATAATCACTTACACGAGTGCATGGATCGTGCAGTCCCTAACTGAACCAAGATACTATCCTCCAAAAAAAGGAAGCCAATCTGGTGGTCCCCTGCCATAAACAAACTCTACAACAGAAGAAAGAAACTGTTGCAAAAACGAGTAAAATCCCATGACTGGAGGAACTCTTTGGTCAGCCTCAGTAAGAAGCTGAGATCCCTCATAAAATCCTCCAGAGTTAGTTACAAAAACAAAACTGCCAATGACTCTAAAGACAACCACAAAGCATTCTATAGCTCTGTCAAGAATCAAAATGGCAACACTTAGATCTGCTCTGAGTTACAGCACAATGGCACTAAATTTACAGAACCAACTGATATTGCCAACATCCTGGCAGATAGGTTCAGTGCTAACTTTACCCCCCTCTCATTCCCTAAAGGGCCCACCTCTATACCAGAAGAATGCAAAGTTCCTGTAATCACGGCTGCAAAGACACTATCCAAAGCGAAGAACACAGCATCCGTGACACCTGACAACATCCTTGGCTGCATTCTACATGAACTACAGAATGAACTGGCACCCCACCTTAGTACTATGTTCAATCAAAGCATCACCTCAGGTTATCTGCCCACTGAATGGCGCACAGCGACAGTTATCCCACTCCACAAAGGGGGAGCCACCACAGACCCTGGAAACTACCACCCCATTAGCCTGATGAGCCTGGTCTGCAAGGCTATGGAATGTATTGTGATGATTGGGGAAAGATGGGTGAAGACTGCCAGCCTAGTCAAATAGAATTTGATACATAATTCTATCAACTGTAAATGAAAAATACAGGCATGTTTTCTTGATAATAAATGTAAAATACAGGCATGTTTCTTGAGTGTAAAGAAAACACTGTAAAATGTGAACTTCAAGATTGTTACAACATTGCCCCCTTGCTGTAAAGAAAAACTAAGTCAAGCCTTTCAAATTTGCATTTTGAAATTTAAATGATTTTATGACATTCTTTGATCTTTAAAGTTGGTTCCGGTCAAGCTGGCTGAAGACATTCTGTCAATTGTGTTAACTAAGGACTAATTGCTGGACTGTATATGTGAGATGCCTTTTAGTGTTGTATTCTCCTATGCAGGTGTTAGCTTGCTAAATAATGTAAATAGAGTTTCTATTAGCCTGGAAACTCAGAGCAGGTGTCAAGATGATGCAATATGAATACTGGGAAAACCTAAGTGTCAAAAATGATGTAATCTGGGGAGGACCTAGAGACATGTTTGTTGGTAATGTTTAAATACTATTTCTCACAAGAGACCAGAAAGGCATTTTGATCTTGATATCCATTACCAGCACTCTGCTTATGCTCACATGTACGTTTCTAGCACTGTGATTTCTTGTAGGAATAGTTAAAGCTAGTAACGATTAATTAGGTATTGTTCTTTGAAATCAGACCTGTCCTACTGTATTATTTTAAGTTTCTGTGTGATCTCTGAACTCTTAGGTATCTTAGTTTACTGTCTAAGCACTTCCAATAAGCCTTAGACTGAATAGTCACATTACCATTGGATAATAATATTGCACAGTAATAATTGGACACCCTTTTAAGGGCCTTTTAGTAGCAGATATTATTAACGAGGTGGTGGCATTAATTACTACTGTATAGTCTGAGTAAAGGGGCACAGTTGGAGAATCTGTGTCAGCCTTCCCATTAGTGTCTGTGAAGTTGTATAAATACCTATCTCAAAGTGGGTGTGTGTTGTGTCAGCTACTTGGCAGAGACACAAAGCACTGGTTGGACAGAGAGGGTACTGGAGGTTTTATCTTGCCCAGTTAGGCTGAGACCTGGACCCTATAGCTGTGCCAGTGGAGAGTCTTATTGGGGACCTGGTGAGCAAGGGAGCAACCAGCCCCAGACTGACTGTGATCTCTGTGTGCACTTAAGGGAAATTGTACTTTACTGTGTGTATTAGTTATCCTTTCCTCTTCTAGGAGACAACCTCCCTGGTGTTAGTGGTGAGGATTGAGGCTCCTTGATTGCTGGGCCAGGGCATGGTCATCACAAGTGTTTGGCAGTGGTGGGTTCTACTTCACACACTAATTGGCTTGTGGTGGTGTGGGTAGAGCAAATTCCCATAGCTTATCTACAGTGATCTCTAAAAGTGTTTTGTACTCTAAAACAGCCATGCAGTGTATATTCAGAGTTCAGATCACAATTGTTTTATTTCTTTTGTTAGCTTAGTGTTAGTCAGGGTGAGCAGGCAGCATGTCAGCAGAGTAGTATGGAAAGCTGACAAGGAGCCAGCTGGCGGAGATGTGCCAGGCTATGGGATTGGTGCATGGAAACCTGACTAAAGCAGACCTGATTTCAGCCTTGGTTACAGCTGCATCAGAAAACAGCAGCCTGGAGGACAATCAGACTGACAGTGGAGATACAATATCCTCGGAGTATGGACAGCTCAACCTTTCTGCAGTGGATTTAAAAATCCAGCTGGAGCTAAAGAGAATTGAGTTGGAGGCCAGGCATATGGAACTAGAAGCAGCTGAGACAATGAGGAGCCTAGAAGCTGAAGAAAATGAATAGCAGAGGAGGCATGAGAGGGAAATGCTGACTCTTCACCAGAGTTGTGGAGGTAATGGGGAAGGAGTAACTGGACCCCAGAAGCACAAAATGTCAGTAAATTTCTTCCACAGTTTAAAGAGGGGGATAATTTTGATAGCTTCATTCATATGTTTGAGCGGGTATGTAAACAGTATGAAGTTGACCAAAGGCTCTGGGTACAGTTCCTGACCCCCTTACTCCATGATAAAGCTGTAACTTCTTTAGAAAAAATGCATGGCACTGACTGTTTTGATTATACTGCTGTAAAAAGACATTTCTTAGAATTTTCTAAGCTAACACCTGAAACATATAGGAAAAAGTTTTGTGAGCATAGATGCAAAGCAGATGAAAATGTATGTGAATATGTTGTTGAACTGAGCACTTATTTTCATAGCTGGGTGAGTGGATGTCAGGTCACCACTTTTGAAGGGCTGGCAGACCTTTTGGTAAGGGAACAAACCCTTAGCACTTTGCCTAAGGACATGAGGATCTGGTTAGCTGATTGACAGTGTGCTACTTTAGAAGAGTTGGGGAAGAAGGGAGATCTATACCTAGCAAGCAGGGCAGCCCTGCACAGGAAAGGGACCCCATGTACTGCTCATGGGACTAAAGGAACTGATTATGGGCAGCACAGACTGCCCCAACAGAATCTGCAAGTAGCAGAGGAAGCCACTAGTTCAATTACATGTCCAGGAGCTAGGGTTAAATGTTTTGAATGCAACCAGTGGGGCCATGTGGCATACAGGTATCCATGGAGGCAAGGTGGGGAACCAAAGGTGAGGGAGCCAGTAAGTGGTAAAGACAAAATGCCAATAGTAGGTTGTCTTCAGACAACAGGGGTATGGAACTACCATCCTGTAGATGTCCTGAGAGAAAATGATTTGGATGAGGCAGTACTTTGTACTTATGCAATTACATGCAGTGAGGCTAGGAGACAAGCATGTAGGTCTGGTCGCCTGTGGAGACCCAGACAAACTGCATACTTGCAGCCAGGATTGCTGAGGTGGTTACTTCAGGGAATGAGCTATTCTGTGGCAGTGAGACTGAATGTGAGCCACAGCTGCTTGTGGGTACTGATGTTCCCTTGGACAGGGTAACTGAAAAGGTAGAAGTGAGTAGTAGTACCCAGGCTGACAGTGAGGCACTGCTGTCAGTGGATGCCAGACTTCCAGTGGAAGGGGAGCAGGGAAGGGTTACCAGGAGAGACTTGAGACAGGATCATCTCTCAGACCCTACATTGCAAGGCCTGAGGCAGGTAGCTAGAGAGGCACCTGATTCTCAAGGGAAGGGGGAATCTGTATACTGGAACAAAGGGTTACTGTACAGAGAGTGGACCCCTGAGGGAGGGCTAGAAGGTGAGAGAGTACAGAAGTTGGTAGTGCCTAGAGCTTACCGTCTAGCGCTTCTAGCCATAGCCCATGATATTCCTTTTCCAGGTCATATGGGCATAAAACATACAAAGAGGCATATTATGCAAAACTTCTATTGGCCTGGAATTTTCAGAGATGTAACAGGGTACTGCAGGACCTGTGAGCAGTGCCAAAAGGTAGGCAAGGCAGGAGATGAGGTGAGAGCTCCTTTGATGCCTTTGCCTGTGATTGAGGAGCCATTTCAGAGGGTAGCTATGGATATTGTGGGTCCTCTGAGTACCCCAATTTCCACAGGGAAAAAGTATATCTTCGTCATTGTAGATTATGCTACACAATACCATGAGGCAATGGCTTTGTCCTCCACTGAGGCAGAGAAGGTGGCAAATGCTTTGCTAGAGATTTTCAGCAGGGTAGGTTTCCCAAAGGAAATACTGTCTGACAGAGGTGCCAATTTTATATCAGACCTGCTGGCTTGTCTGTGGAAGTTCTGTGGGGTGAAGCACATGAAGACCACTCCCTACCTATCCCCAGACTACTGGTCTTGTTGAGAGGTTAAACTCTATAATTAAGTCCATGATACAGGCATTTTCAGATCAGTTTAAGAGGGAGTGGGACAAATATTTGCCCCATCTGTTGTTTTCTTACAGAGAGGTTCCCCAGGAATCCACAAGTTTTTCACCCTTTGAGTTGCTGTATGGGCATAGGGTGAGGGGACCTCTAGATTTAATTTGAGATGAGTGGGAAGGTGAGTGTGAGTCTCACAAGGAGTCTGATGAGGCATATGTCCTGAACATCAGGACAAGGCTCAGGGAACTCATAGGTCTGGCCCAGGAGAACCTGGCAGAAGCCCAACAACAGAAAAAGGTGTGGTATGTCAGGAATGCTTGAGCTAGAGAGTATGCTGTAGGGCAGCAGGTGATGGTTCTCATTCCTGTCAAACGCAGCATGTTGCAAGCAGCTTGGGAGGGACCTGACAAGGTGGTAAGAAAGGTAAGTGATGTTAACTACATGGTGGGAATGCTAGGCAAATGGCAGGGGCACAATTTGTACAATGTTAACATGATGAAACCTTCCCATGATAGGGAGGCCCTTGTGCTGAGCATTTGCAGTGGATTGCAGGAGGAGTCTGAGGGGGGATCTGGGGACTGATCACCTCAGTGAAGCTCGGGCTGACACCTCGGTGGAAGGGGTAGTAATCTCCCAGCAGCTATCTCATACCCAGGTTCGAGACATCCGAGCAGTGTTGCAGGAGTTTGAGGGCATGTTCACTGGGAAACCAGGGAGCACCCACCTGGTGCAGCACCAGGTGGATATAGGACCCCAAAGGCCTATCAGGCAGGCCCCTTATAGGGTGCCTGAGAGAGTCAGACTCTGAGGGAAGAGTACAGGAGATGTTGGAACTAGGGGTGATTCAAGAGTCCAACAGTCCTTGGGCCTCCCCAGTGGTACTGGTGCCAAAAAAGGATGGCAGCACCAGGTTCTGTGTGGATTACAGGAAATTAAATAGTCAAACAAAGTCAGATGCTTATCCCATGCCTAGGACAGATGAGGCCCTAGAGCAGCTGGGTGGGGCTAAGTATCTTACAACCATTGATCTTACCAAGGGTTACTGGAAGGTGCCCTTGACTCCAATTGCTAGAGAGGAGTCAGCCTTTGTGACTCCTTTTGACTTGTATGAGTTCCCAAAGATGCTCTTTGGGATGAAGAATGCCCCAGTGACTTTCCAGAGGCTGGTAGATCATATCTTAGCAAGAGCAGGAGGGTTTGCCCTTGCTTAAAAGAATGATATTGCTATCTACAGCCATTCCTGGCAGCATGTCAGGGAGGTGCTGGGCAGACTACAGAGAACAGGGTTGGCCATTAAGCCGAGCAAATGTCAGGTGGGAATGGCAGAGGTCTCCTACCTAGGACATAGAGTGGGGAGTGGTAAGATAAGGCCAGAAGCTGCCAAAGTGGAAGCTATTCAGGCATAGCCTGCACCTGTTACCAAAAAGCAGGTGAGGGCATTTTTAGGGACAGCAGGGTAGTATAGAAAGTTCCCAATTATAGTACCATAGCTGCTCTGCTCACAGACCTGACAAGGAAGAACAGGCCAGATAAGGTAGTGTGGACCCCAGCATGTGAGCCGGCATTTCAGAAGCTTAAGGAAGCTTTGGGACAAACCCCTGTGTCAGCCAGTCCAGACTACAGCAAAGACTTTGTTGTGCAGGTGGATGCTTCAAACTATGGGGTGGGGGCTGTACTTAGCCAGATTTCTTCAGTGGGAGAAGAGCACCCAGTGGTTTACCTCAGTCGTAGGCTCCAACCCAGAAAGGAATGCTATGCAGCGGTATAAAAGAAATGTCTAGCCATAGTGTGGGCACTGCAAAAACTTCAGCCTTATCTGTATGGAAGAAAATTCACTGTGATGACAGATCACAGCCCTATAACATGGTTAAACAGAGCCAGTCAGCAAAATGCCAAGTAGCTAAGATGGAGCCTGGGGTTGCAAGCATAGGATATGTCAGTGTAGCACCGCAGTGGGAGTAGCAGTGCCAATGCAGATGGGCTGTCAAGATAGGGAATGGGGTGAGGTACACCCAGATAGATGTGACACTCTCAAGCTATGTTTCTCAAGGGGCACTTGAAAAACTTGCTTGAGTTCCCCGAGGGGAAGAGATGTGACAACTGGGGAGAGATGGGCGAAGGCTGCCAGCCTAGTCAAATAGAATTTGATACATAATTCTATCAACTGTGTAAATAAATGTAAGATACAGGCATATTTTCTTGATAATTAATGTAAAATACAGGCATGTTACTTGAGTGTAAAGAAAACACTGTAAAATGTGAACTTCAAGATTGTTAAGTAAACCAAAAAAAGGAAGTGACACCAGACTTAGACCAAAAAGATGTTTAAAATCCCGAATGCTAGTAGCGTATCTTCAAAAGTCTTCTTGTTAAAAATGAAGATGGTATTATGAAATGCGAATCCAAAAAAAGAAGTTTAAGAATTCCAAACGCACACAGCTTCCATGTATTTCTTTTATTCTACAAACCAGATAAAAGACAGTCAAGTATAACCAAGCGCTTTCGCCTGGACAGTTCCAGGCTTTTTCAAGGTTAAATTAAGCTTGTGGCCATACTGGTTATATACTCAGGTTAATAGGCCTATTAAAAACTTTAATTAATTGCAATCAACATTTAAAGTGCAATAGTGCTTTTCTAGAGTTCTTTTAGAACTGGTAAATGTTCTTTTTCCACTTAGTAAATCTCATTTACTACCAAAAGTGCAATACTGTGTATTATACAACAAAATGTTAAGTATATTTCATTAACTAATGCATTTAACAGTAAAAATGTAGATTTACTAAAATTTTATATGTTTGCATTTCAAATGATTAAAAAATAACTTCTTTTAAAAATAACTTCTTTTAAAAAGTTTTACTCTTATTTCATACATAAAGAACAACCAAGAAATAAGCCTTGTATAAATTGTATGTATATGTGTGTAATTCATTATTCTCTAGTTATTCTTTTCTTTTATAAATTAATCCATATTCAAATAAACTGTAACTTTCATCTTATAAAAAACATTAGTAATATTTTTCATGTTAATATCAGTAAAAATTATTGTAGTGAAAATCAAAAAATGTTAAAATCAAACAGCTTATAATTTATTTCTTTTCACCTTTAGTATACTGTTAATACTGATGTTGTCATTCATTCCCGGGTTTTTTGAGGCATCTAATCTGAGCTGCCAAATTAACTCCCTACTTTCTAAATAACTTTCCCAATCACCTCCTCGAGGATCAAGAAGGACACGTTCAAGTACAAAAAATTTTAAAGACATATTAGTGCATATTAGAGAATGTTTGAAGAATGCATTTGAAGTTTTCTTTTTCTCTATCTCATATAAATGTTCATAAATTCTTTTTTTGAGCATTCTAGTAGTCTTCCCCACATAAAATCCATGACAAGATAAACAAGTACCCAAATAGACTACTCCTGTTGTATTACAATTGTGGTATCCTGATGTCTTTAATGTGCAGTTCCTAGATGGTAAAAATATTTCGGCAGCATCTAATAAGTAACTGCATTGTTTACACATACCACATTTGTAGGTGCCATTTTTCCTGTGAGATGAAAGGGTGTTCGTCAATTGTCGTGTACTAGAATTTTGTTCAAACATCCCCTTTAGATTAGTGTCACGTTTCCTAGTGAATGTTAACGTTTTGGGTAAATAAGTTTTAATGTCTTCCTGTGTTGTTAACAATGGCCAAAATGAATGTAAGGTGTTCTCTATGTAGGGTGCATCACTAGTATATGTGTAAATAAAACTTTTCTGTGTGTCATTCTGTCCTTTTTTGGTGGTGGTGGGAAGAGGGAGTCCTTTACTCAGAAGGGGTGGAAATGTTGAATCCCTTTTCTCTAACACCTCATCAATAACAGAATTTATTAACTGTGTGGGGTAGCCTCTTTCTAAAAACATTTTTGTTAGAAATGTGACTTCCTCTAAAAAAGATTTGAGTGTGCTGCATATTCTAGATGCTCGAATCAATTGACCTCTAATAATGCCCTTTTTTGTGTAAGTAGGGTGTGAACTATCAAAGTGCAGGAATGTATTAGAGAAAGAGGACTTCCTATAAATTTTTGATTGGAAATGTTCATTCTTCTTGTCTTTACTTAGTAAAATATCTAAATAATGTAAAGAATTTCTATTAAGTTCATAAGTAAACGACAAAAAGTTGGTAGTTGTGTTAATGTAACTAAAAAATTCAAGAAATGTCTCTTCAGAACCTTGCCATAAAATACATATATCGTCCAAATAACGTTTGTAGAATAAAATATGTTCTTTCCATTTAGTAGAATGTATAAATGTTTGCTCCCATTTATGTAAAACTATATTTGCATAAGATGATGCACATGGGGAGCCCATTGCTACCCCTTTGTTTTGTCTGAAGAATTCTCCATTAAAAAAGATGTAGTTATTATTCAAAATTGTTTCCATAAATTCAATAAGTAAATTGATCTGGTTGTTACTTAGATTACCTAAATTTGTTAGGGTATCTGAAAACCAGTCTAGTCCTGTGTCGTGAGGTATGCTTGGGAATAATTCAACTACGTCTATTGTTATCATTAATACCTCTTTGTTGCAAATATTTGATGGAATACTGGCTAAGAATTCCCAAGAATCTCTGCAAACATACGGAAGCTTAGAAACTAAAGATTTTATACTATATTCAACATATTTACCTAACGGTTCTGTAATACTGCTAGCACCGGCCACAATAGGCCTAAATTTCAAAGGTTTTATTCCTTTATGCACCTTTGGTATGCCAAATAATATAGGAATTTTCGGGTGCAACACATTCAAGTAGTTAAATAATTCCTCATTTATCACTCCTTGAAGTAAGTGGTCATTCAATATGTATCTAATACTGGCATATGCAACATTTAGTTCGTTTTTAGAAACCTGCTCATAAGTATCAGTATCCTGTAATATGTTGTGCATTGCATTGTCATAGTCGAATAGGTTCATAAGGACCATCCCTCCCCCTTTATCTGGTTTCATGACCCTAATTTTTTCTTTTCTTAGTAAATCCTTGATTTCTTCCAAATGTTTGTCGAAATTATGTGAAGGGTCATGATTTTTTGCCAAGTTTTCTCTGAGTGTTTTCTCAATAAGTTCTTCAAAAATTTTCAAACTCGGATGTAGGGGGGGGGTTAAATGTACTGGACCTAGTAATATTATTTATCACTGCTCTTTGTCCCTTGAAAAAGAGAGAGAGATTCAAGTTTCTAACAAATAACTTTAATTCTATCAAAAGTTTAGGCAAATATGCAGGTCTTGCTGGGATATAATTTAACCCTTTAGTAAATAGTTCAAAATATACAGGAGTAATATCCAGGTCCGTGTAGTTGTAAATGTTAAAGTTGTTTAAAGAAACCACTATATTATTCATGTCAGGGGTTGTCAATTCAAGATCACATACAATAGAATTGTCTATCTCGAAATTTAATTGCGGCCCCTCCCCCAACTCTGTTGGTGGGGGGCATTGTAATTCCTCCCCATTGGTCTGCCCTGGGGATAGTAAAAACCCTGTGGGGAGTTGTTATTTCCTTTCTGCGCTAACCTTTCACTCCTACGTAACAGTTCTATGTTAGATACATTAGTTACATTCTGGTTCCCTGTTCTGTTTTCAAACCCTTCTGCATTGGTTCCTGCAAATTTACTGTTTTTCAGCCCCGTGGGGTAAGCCCTCCCTTCTCTATATTCAAGCAAATCCCTGTCCAGTTTTTTTACTTTCCTATCAATCACTTTCAAGCAATGCTGGTCTACCTCAGAAAAAACTTCATCATACTTCCTTTTATGCCTAAGAAAGTTTTTGTGCTGCACAATATTGTCATTCAATACAGTTAATTAATTCAGCATTCCATTGCATTTATTTTGGTAATCTTTTACCATCAAATCAAGCATTTCTAAACCTGTACGGTTGAACAATTCTAATAATTGAGTATGTAACATAGAACCCACAGTAGCATTATTTGGAAATTTGTAACATCTTAAACCTTTCGGTACTCTCTTGACTTTGATGCATTCCTTGAGATAATTAATCTCAAGTTGCGAGTTCTTATATGCATACAATTTATTACTGAAGGTGTCAAAGTCTATGTCAAGTTGTTGGGTGTTATTATTAAATGTACCTTGTTTGAACTCCGGTTGGAGTTCTGTCCATTTTTTAAAATTAAAAGTTTTATCTGCCACTTCACCATTCGGTGCTATGCTGTTACTTAAATTTCCTTCTTGAGCTTATAAAATGTTCGTTCGCAAGTTGTATCCTGAGCCAGCAGTGCCATTCGGCTCCTGCGCCGTGAAAAGTCTTGTTCATTAAGTGCTGCTTGCTGTTGGTTTCCCGGAATCAAAAAAGGAGAATCTGGAACATCAAAGTTTGTTTGTCCAGTAAGAACATTGTTGATGTTAGTAAGCAACGCTAGCACCTGGTTAAATTCTTTGCGAGTAACCGGTGCTTCGTCGCTTTCTTCCCTTAGAATAAGGGGTGTGTTTAGCAAGTCCGAGACTGGTGGTTCTTCCGCCATGACGACAAATAACAAATAAAGCAACTCAAGCCAAGTAAACCAAAAAAAGGAAGTGACACCAGACTTAGACCAAAAAGATGTTTAAAATCCCGAATGCTAGTAGCGTATCTTCAAAAGTCCTCTTGTTAAAAATGAAGATGGTATTATGAAATGCAAATCCAAAAAAAGAAGTTTAAGAATTCCAAACACACACAGCTTCCACGTATTTCTTTTATTCTACAAACCAGATAAAAGACAGTCAAGTATAACCAAACGCTTTCGCCTGGACAGTTCCAGGCTTTTTCAAGGTTAAATTAAGCTTGTGGCCATACTGGTTATATACTCAGGTTAATAGGCCTATTAAAAACTTTAATTAATTGCAATCAACATTTAAAGTGCAATAGTGCTTTCCTAGAGTTCTTTTAGAACTGGTAAATGTTCTTTTTCCACTTAGTAAATCTCATTTACTACCAAAAGTGCATTACTGTGTATTATACAACAAAATGTTAAGTATATTTCATTAACTAATGCATTTAACAGTAAAAATGTAGATTTACTAAAATTTTATATGTTTGCATTTCAAATGATTAAAAAATAACTTCTTTTAAAAATAACTTCTTTTAAAAAGTTTTACTCTTATTTCATACATAAAGAACAACCAAGAAATAAGCCTTGTATAAATTGTATGTATATGTGTGTAATTCATTATTCTCTAGTTATTCTTTTCTTTTATAAATTAATCCATATTCAAATAAACTGTAACTTTCATCTTATAAAAAACATTAGTAATATTTTCATGTTAATATCAGTAAAAATTATTATAGTGAAAATCAAAAAATGTTAAAATCAAACAGCTTATAATTTATTTCTTTTCACCTTTAGTATACTGTTAATACTGGTGTTGTCATTCATTCCCGGGTTTTTTGAGGCATCTAATCTGAGCTGCCAAATTAACTCCCTACTTTCTAAATAACTTTCCCAATCACCTCCTCGAGGATCAAGAAGGACACGTTCAAGTACAAAAAATTTTAAAGACATATTAGTGCATATTAGAGAATGTTTGAAGAATGCATTTGAAGTTTTCTTTTTCTCTATCTCATATAAATGTTCATAAATTCTTTTTTTGAGCACTGTGATGACAGATCACAGCCCTATAACATGGTTAAACAGAACCAGTCAGCAAAATGCCAAGTAGCTAAGATGGAGCCTGGGGTTGCAAGCATAGGATATGTCAGTGTAGCACCGCAGTGGGAGTAGCAGTGCCAATGCAGATGGGCTGTCAAGATAGGGAATGGGGTGAGGTACACCCAGATAGATGTGACACTCTCAAGCTATGTTTCTCAAGGGGCACTTGAAAAACTTGCTTGAGTTCCCCGAGGGGAAGAGATGTGACAACTGGGGAGAGATGGGCGAAGGCTGCCAGCCTAGTCAAATAGAATTTGATACATAATTCTATCAACTGTGTAAATAAATGTAAGATACAGGCATATTTTCTTGATAATTAATGTAAAATACAGGCATGTTACTTGAGTGTAAAGAAAACACTGTAAATGTGAACTTCAAGATTGTTACAACATTGCCCCCTTGCTGTAAAGAAAAACTAAGTCAAGCCTTTCAAATTTGTCTTTTGAAATTTAAATGATTTATGACATTCTTTGATCTTTAAAGTTGGTTCCGGTCAGGCTGGCTGAAGACATTCTGCTTATTGTGTTAACTAAGGACTAATTGCTAGAGTGTGTATGTGAAATGTCTTTTAGTGTTGTATTTTCCTGTGCAGGTGTTAGTTTGCTAAATAATGTAAATGGAGTTTCTATTAGCCTGGGAACTCAGAGCAGGTTTCAAGATGATGCAATATGAATGCAATATGAATAACTTTTGCACTAATCCAGGCATTCTTTAAAGTATTCAGTTGTATTTATTACTGCTGGTAGTAACTTGATTAAAGTGTAGCTATCATTTCTAAGTCTTTTGGATTAAGCACTTGGGCTTCAGACCAGTTGTTTTACATTAGGAAGGTTTGTGGCCTGCACTGTGGTGACAGGACAGGTAGCTTACATCCTTCTAAGTTGGGAACTGCTGATTGAGAGCTCAGTGTCTGTTATTCTAAAAGTGTATTAGTTCTGGTTTAAGCACTTGGGCTTCAGGCCAGTTATTTTACGTTAAGAAGGATTGCGGTCTGCACTCTTGTGGGAGGAGAGGCTGGACTCTGCCCTTCTGAGCAGGGAATTTCTGGTTAGAGGCTTATAGTGCCTGCATATTCTAACTGTTTCTTACTGAAATTGGTACACCTTGTTTGCTGTAGCATAGACTAGATCCAGGCCTGCTGAATCTAGCTTTATTTGTATGCTTGTTGTTTGTTTATTTCCCTGAAACGCTAATTCCACCTAAAACGCGGCCTTTTATCACTTCTGTGGATCCCTAGTGATATCTGCATTGCTTACTGTACTTATTTCCTTGTTTCACTTGAAAGAAAGTTACTGTTTGTCGTTTTTGCATTTAAGTTACCTGTAGCACATTGCATTTAAGTTACCTGGCACTTGCTCACTAAAGCAATTATATAAGTCAGCTCTAAAAAATTAAAAGCACTACACCCTCACAAACTCCCCTTGAGTACCTTGTTCCCTAGTAGCCCTTTTTTTCAATTATAAAGGAATTCCCAATACTATTCTAGCATGTCCAAAGGTCAGTTGTCAATCTCCTCTCCGGTCCAGCTGGTGAATCTGGGAATCTTGAGGCAATGTTACAACTGCCTCATGTACACAGACAACCCTCTCCTCCTCCCAACAAATTCCAACACATGTGAGAGATGCAACCATATAGCCAAACTGGAGGCTAAGCTCTCTCAACTCAGTACTGGCGTAACCAGTCAGGAGGAGAAGGAAACCACACTCACTACAATTCCAGTCTCACATAGACCTACCACGACAACAAACCAAACACATAAACACACAAAAACATACTCGGAGGCTCTAAATAAAAATCTGCCTAAGCAGCAGAGACCTCCAAAGCAGACACCCAAGCAACCGCTACCCCAAAACAAAACACGTGCAACACATAGCTCACAAAGCCAGTGTGCCGAACAGTCACAGCCCTTAAGGCTAAACAACACACCTGATACACTTGTAATAGGTGACTCTATCATCAGGCACACTGAAGTCCCGCTCACCAGGCTGAACAAGGAGAAGGTCACGGTGAGCTGCGTGTCGGGCGCTAGGATCAGCCACATAACACAAGCACTCAGGTCACTCCAAGGCAAGTACAAATATGACTCAGTCATTGTCCATGCTGGTGTGAATGATCTGAGACGTACCTGTCACCCCTGGGCTTTTGGATATTGGCAAAGGCTCTTGCTACCCCCATAGTGCCTTTTTTAGGCAAGGCTCAAAAGACAAACCCACCTCCATAGGTATCACAAGGGATAAGAAACTAAGAGTAATGCTACTCAATGCCAGAAGTCTAAACCTCAAGATGCATGCACTCGAAACTCTCCTTAGCATGGAGAACATCGATATCTGTGCAGTAACAGAAACCTGGTTCAAGGCTCCCGAGAGCACCCCAGCACTACCAGGTTATACCTCATACCATGCTTTTCGGCCCCAAAACTTGGACCGAACCACAAAAGGAGGGGGAGTATCAATATTCGTCAAAGATACCCACACCTCCCGGTTGGTGGCACAGCACGAAGCATCAGAGACTATCCATGTGCAACTAACTGTGGGTAAAACTGCCTTCCAGTTTATAGCCTGCTACAGACCACCCTCCCAAACACAGGAACCCCACTTGGCCTTCCTGAGAATACTGGAAAATATGAAGGTCTCTCCAAACACCATTATATAGGGCGACTTCAACTACCCAAACATAGACTGGGAGCATTATTCTAGCTCCAACACCCTAGCCAAAAGGTTCCTAGAATTTATAAACTCAAATGCTATGGAACAACTTGTTACCACTCCCACAAGAGGGGAAAACATACTGGACCTGATCATCACCAACATGGGGACACTATGCTCCAGACCAGAAGTGTATCCCTCACTGGTAAGATCAGACCATAAACTAATCTCACTGGATAATCACATCTCGACCCCACCCCCTGCCCAGAAAACCACAGTGAAAAACTTCTCTAAAGCAAATTTCACACGCCTCAAAACCGAGGCGAAATCCTTCAAACCCCCCGGGCCTGTGGAAAATACGGCCCAGACCGCAGAATCCTTTATAAACGCATTCTATGAACACCTTCAGGAATGCATGGATCATGCAATCCCAAATAAAACCAAGACCCAATCCTCCAAAGGCAGGCGTCCTGTCTGGTGGACCCCAGCCATAAACAAACTATACAATAGAAGGAGGAAGCTACTACATGATAGAGCAAAATCCTAAAAAGGGAAGGCATCTCTGATCAGTATTAGCAAAAAACTACGGGCACTCATAAAATCGTCTAAGGCCAGCTTCGAGAGAAAAATTGCACAGGACACTAAGGATAATCACAAGGCTTTCTTTAGTTATGTTAGGAACCTGGGTGGGAATTCCCAGATATGCTCAGAATTAGTCCAAAATAACAAAAAATACACCAAGCCCACAGACATTGCCAACATCCTAGCTGACAGGTTCAGTGCAAACTTCTCCCCCCTCTCCCCACCAAAAGGGCAAATATCTATCCCAACAGAGTGCTGCCCCCTGACATCTCAGATGCTCAGGTAAGAGCCGCCCTCTCCAAAGCAAAAAACACAGCATCAATGGGACCAGATGGTGTCCCGGGCTGCGTCCTACATGAACTCCAAGAAGAGCTAAACCCAAACATAAAACTACTGTTCAATCTTAGCTTTACTACAGGATATGTACCCAAAAAGTGGCGTACAGCAACAGTGGTCCCTCTCCACAAAGGTGGTGCCTCAACGGATCCTGGAAACTATCGTCCCATAAGCCTGACTAGCTTGGTCTGCAAAGCTATGGAAAGGATCATCATGGACCTCATAAATAAAGATATTGGGGACCTACAGACACTGGATCCTACCCAGTTTGGCTTTGTTAAGGGCAGATCCTGCCTCTTAAACCTGGTCGATTTCTTTGAAACAGTCACCAAGGCCATTGACAAGGGGAAGGTGGTCCACACAGCCTACCTGGATCTCGAAAAAGCCTTCGATACAATACCCCACTCAGGCATTATAGATAAGCTCACCAGCTTAAATATAAACCCCTATGTCACTAGATGGGTTGAAAACTGGCTCAAGGACAGAACCCACATGGTTAGAATTGCTGGAGCCATGTCAGACTCCAAACCAGTTACAAGTGGCGTCCCACAAGGTTCAGTCCTGGGACCTTTCTTGTTTGGTATATATTTCTTGGTGGTACAGGCCAACACGGAAGGACTGTGGCTGACCAAGTTTGCAGATGACTGCAAACTAGGCACCATAATCAACTCTCCAGCCGACACAAGCATCCTCCAAAAGGGCCTCATAGAAACAGACAACTGGTGCCAGAGCCATGGCCTCAAGCTAAACGCCAAAAAGTGTATAGTCATCCCCTTTGGCAAAAACAAAGTGCCCACAGATTACCACATAGGTGGTAATCCATTAAGTACAGAAGAAGTCATTAGGGACCTGGGGACCCAAGTTGATAGCAATCTCTCATTTGACAACCACGTGGCCAAAGTGGTTAGAAAAACATTTTATATAGCCCACCTAATCATGAAGGGATTCACATCTAGATCAGGGGAGGTCATCGTACCTCTTTACTCATCCCTCATCAGGCCCATAATTGAGTACAATGCCCCTTTTGGGATTTACCTTACCAGACACCTGCAGCAACTGGAAAGACCCCAAAAGTACCTCACCAAGAGGATCAAAGGGCTCAAACAGATGCCATATGCTGCCCGGTTAAAGAAACTCCAGCTCTACTCAGTGGCATACCGCCTGCTCAGAGGCGATCTGTGCCTGACGTATAATGCCATGTCCAACCCAGAATTATTGGACATGCTGCACCTCAGAAAATCCAAATCCCATCGAGCTACGCGCTCGAGAGATTTGAACCTCAGCACTGAAATAAATAGGACATGCTGGAGGGACAGATTCATAACCCAGAGGCTCCCTTCACTCTGGAATAAAATCCCAGTCCAGGTTAGGCAGAGTCCCACATTGACTCTCTTCAAGAGGAATCTTGATGAGTGGATGGGAGATCATAGGTTTACCCCGGCTATCACTTCTGTGTCACGGTTAGACAGAGGTACAGTATACTAACCTCAAAAAAAGGCATAGCAAATTAATTTAAAATGGGTGGCGAAAGCCAAACACACTCTGGCTAGGCTTATAAATGCCCTAGGGCAGATAGCCTAGTATGAACCTATGAACCTATGAACCTATGAAAATCTAAGTGTCAAAAATTATGTAATCTAGGGAGGACCCAGAGACATGTTTGTTGGTAATGTTTAAATACTATTTCTCACAAGAGACCAAAAAGACATTTTTATCTTAATATCCAACTTACCAGCACTCTCCTTATACTCACATGTAAGTTTCTAGCATTGTGATTTCTTGTAGGAATAGTTAAAGCTAGTAAAGATTAATTAGGTATTTTTCTTTGAAATCAGACCTGTCCTACTGTATTATTTTAAGTTTCTGCGTGATCTCTGAACTCTTATATATCTCTGTGGTGTAGTAGTTTATGTCTTGTGCTTTAATTATTAATTATTAAATATTTTTAAAACCTTCTACCTGTGGTTGGTTTGTGTAGAGATAAGCTCTAGAGTACATTGCATATTTATATAGAGTTTATTGTAATAGGCCACTTTGATAAGCCTTACACTGTATAGTCGCATTATCAGTGGATAATAATATTGCACAGTAATAATTGGACACCCTTTTAATGGCCTTTTAGTAGCTGATATTATTAACTGGGTGGTGGCAGTAATTACTACCATATAGTCTGGGTAAAGGGGCACAGTTGGAGAATATGTGTCAGCCTTTCCCAGGACTGTCTGTGAAGTTGTATAAATACTTATCTCAAAGTGTGTGTGTGTTGTGTCAGCTGCTTGGCAGGGACACAAGACACTAGTTGGACAGAGAGGGTACTGGAGGTTTTAGCTTGCCCAGTTAGGCTGAGACCTGGACTCTATAGCTGTGCTAGTGGGGAGTCTTATTGGGGACCTGGTGAGCAAAGGAGCAACCAGCTCCAGACTGACTGTGATCTCTGTGTGCACTTAAGGGAAATTGTACTTTACTGTGTGTATTAGTTATCCTTTCCTCTTCTAGGAGACAACCTCCCTGGTGTTAGTGGTGAGGATTGAAGCTCCTTGATTGCTGGGCCAGGGCATGGTCTTCACAAGTATCTTCATGGAACTTATAAACAATGATATTGGTAATTTCCAGACTCAAGACCCCACCCAGTTCAGGTTTGTAAAAGGCAGATCATGTCTCCTAAACCTGATAGACTTCTTTGAAGCTGTCACCAAAGCCGTAGATGAGAGTAAGGTGGTTCACACAGCCTATCTAGATCTCGCCAAGGTTTTCAACACCATCCCTCACTCTGGAATTATAGATAAACTCACTAAACTAGGTATAAATCCCTATGTCAAAAGATGGGTTGCCAACTGGCTTACTGACAGAACCCACACTGTGAAAGTAGCAGAGTCCAAATCCAACTTCAGACCAGTGACAAGTGGAGTACCACAGGGTTCAGTCCTGGGTCCCCTCCTGTTTGGTATCTACTTCTCTGAAGTACAGGCTAACACAGAAGGTCTTTGGCTAACAAAGTTTGCAGATGACTGCACACTAGGAGCCATAATCAAATCTAACGATGTGGATATCCTACAAAAGGGCCTCACTGAGACAGATGCCTGGTGTCAAAGCCATGGCCTTAAGCGCAATGCCAAAAAGTGCATTGTCATCCCTTTTGGTAAAAACTATGTACCCATGAACTACCACATAGGTGGTAGTCTGCTTAACACCGAAAGTGTGATGAGACCTTGGGACACAGGTGGACAGTAGTCTCTCCTTTGATAATCCCCTCTACTCGTCCTTCATTAGACCCATTATAGAGTACAATGCCCCTTTTGGTATGTACCTCACAAGACAACTACAACAACTGGAAAGGCCACAGAAATACCTCACAAAGAGGATTACCAGCGTCAAACAGATGTCCTATGCAGACTGTCTCAAAAAATGCAGCTTTACTCCATCGCATATCGTCTACTCAGAGGCGATCTCTGCCTAACATACAAAGCTATGTCAAACCTAGAGCTGTTGGACATGCTCCACTTAAAGAAATCCCAATCCCTCTGAGCTACACGCTCTGGGGACCTAAACCTTGTCACCATAGTAAACAGGACATGCTGGAGGGATAGATTCCTGTCCCAGAGACTTCTCATACTCTGGAACAAGCTACCCATCTATATCAAACTAAGCACCTCATTAGCACTCTTCAAGAAAAATCTTGATGATTGGATAGGAGATAGAAAATTCACCCTGGGGATCACTTCTGTGGCTCTGCTCGACAGTGGCACAGGAAAATAATTTTTTTGGGTTGCAAAATCCATGGTACCTTTTGGCTAGGCTTATATAGGCCCTAGGGCCAATAGCCTAGTACTTACCTATGAACCTATGACTACTGTTGAAATTATTGTACTGCAAGAAATCACCTCTTATCAGTGTAAGAAACAATTCAAATAATAGCACAATTTGAATGAACTGGATAAATGGAGCTCAGAGTCAATTTTTTGTGTCTTTCGGCTTTTCCCGGTTAGGGGTCACCACAGCGGAACTCCGGTCCACTAGTGATTGGCAGTAGATTTTTACGTGCTGGCTTGCCGGGCCTAATGCACAACCTTCAACGAAGGAATGCCCATTTACGCATATCGCCACACAGAAGATGCTCTAACTGAGAATCGAACGGGCAACGTCTAACTGTGAGGCGACAACGCTACCGCAGCACCACCAGATCAGAGTCAATAATATTTCGAAATAATTGCACTTTGCGAATAAACTGTACACAGCACACTGAAATTTCCCCCAAATGGTGGTACCTTGCTAGGCAATTTTTTACAGTGCAAGAAACACTCTGTAATGGCGACACTTTGCAAGTAGACACACTTTACAAAATGGCTATATTTTGACTGCACTTCATGAACTAGTTGCACTTTGCACACATATATAAACTCTTCGGAATACATGCACAGTAATAAGCACACACTGTAAGCACTTTTGCACACTTTGAGATACTTTGAATTATTCTAGTTATGCCCTTGATACAATATGAAGTTGTAGTTATGCCAAACCAGAGCACTTTGCCAAAACCATGCAGTTGCCTTGCTATATTTATGCTTAATGTGTTCTTTTTTGCCCTTATTATATTCGTTTTGCTCGTTTTACCTCTTTTCATGCTCATTGTACTTTTCTTGTCCTCGTTTTACTCAGAACATGCCTCTTTTATCTTAAAAACACTTGTTTTGTTTTAAACATATTGATTTTCCTGTAAACATACTCATTTTGCTTTTCTGATAATCATTTTGTCAAATATCTCAATTTTAACCATTACCCTTCAGTTAATAAACCTTTTGTGCCTCCCGCTTGTTTAATAGTGCGATCTGTGGCCTTGTAATGCTGTTTTATCTTTTTTATAAAATGAACAGTTTGTACAAATTCTTATTATCTTTGATTCTTTTCTGGCTCTTTTCTGTGCTCATTTCTGTTAGTTTTACTTTCACTGTCTTCTCTGCACCTCATGGCTCCGATTATCTTTCTCTGCAATCCCTGTTCTGACACCATGTTGCTCTCCTACTTCGGACGCAATAGAATAGTCTTTGTGGGTTCTGTTGTTATTATATACAATCAAATCATGATAGAAGTTAACTGACGTTAACTTAAGTAACTTATATACAAACTAACTACTGCAATCATACATGCTCACTGTCAGGCTGCACTATCAAAATGGCACTTGCAATAGCACGTGTCCTGTATTTATATGTGCACGCTCAGCCTTTGTCAAGCTTCTTAAAGCTATAGCACATACACTTTGATCTACACCCCTGAAAAAAAAAAGATTTTGTGTTCTTTTAAATATTTGTGATTCAAACGTTTTAATTGCATAATAGGTCTTTGAAGTTTGTTACTTTGAATGTCTGTCATACACTCACATACATATAAATACTGAAATTAATTTGACTGAGTCCACAATCCCAAAAGTTCAAAATACTGAAAACTCATTTGACTGAATTTCAGAATACTGAAAGCTGACAGTGCTGAATTGCAAAATACAAAATGTTAAGCCATAGACATAACGTGTTTCCCTTCACCTGTGAATGGCTTAACATAACAAAATCAAAAGCTGATTATGAACCTCTAAGGTGTAAGTGTAAAATGTATTCATTCCAGAATGCTTTCTATTAGCCTGCACAGTAAGGTGGTTGGGTTAGACAGTGCTTTAGAGATATTTATTTTGCCTACTGTTTCCAGGGTTCAGATCTGATGTCCAGTCATGTGTATTGCTTTGCATCTTCTCACCATGTCTGCCTGCTTACCAATTGTTTCAACAAAAATATGCTAGTGGATTGGCAGCAATACCTTGTTTATATGATTCTGTATACATATAAATACACACACACACACACACACACACACACACACACACACGCAAACAGCATGACCTTATTTACTTGTAGCATGCATACAAGCATACAAGCATACATTCATACATTTTCATTCATATTAAACATGGCATAACATTTATTTTAGGTTACTTTCTTTAAAACACGGTGTAATTTCAGAAAGGAGAATACGTTTTCCTACAAATTGGGTAACAATTCATCTAGTTCTCTTTTGAAATGTGACTGTCTAAATGGTTATCACAATGTTTGTAACATACTGCATTGGCTAAGGGTCACTTGGTTAACTTAGGCAGTCCTGCCCATTAAGTGCTGTTGTTACCACACCCTTTTCTGCAGGTTTTATTGTAATATCATCACCATACATAAAGATGATGCCTCACATCCAACTTTCGTGAAGCTATTTAACATTTTAACAAATCCTTCAGGCATCTGTTCTTCAACAAAATAGGGAATTAATGATTTGAATGTAGCAATTAGAAATAAATGGTGCATGCTGAGCTATAATTTAAATTAACAGAAAACAGAAAAATAGAAAGAATCATTCAAGATGTAGCAATAGCAGGTGAATATGGGGAGGGGGATGTTCAGACTACAATAAATTTTACGTTAGGGCTTTTCAGACAGTTATATTATCAGTAGATGAATGAACATCAGCAATGTCTGCAAAGGTATGTTTGTGACTGGAAAAAGTATGCTCTCCGATTCAACTATCTCGTCAAATGCATTACACAGCTGAATATGTCAAAAAGAAAATTATACGTTGTACTGCAGAAACATCACAAATGCTGCTAACCATTTGTCAGCCTCATATTTGAAGAATCAGGGGAAAAGTCAAAACTAATAGGGGGGACAACGGCACAAAAATAGTGACAGATTTTAAAAGTTGCCCTTATAAGTTTAGAAAGTTGCTAGAACAATGAGCAGGTTTTGGATTGGCATGTATTTTCTGAAGGATATGAATTCCAGAATTCAAATGTCTGTCATGATTTAGTAACTTCAGTCCTCATTGATTTGCCATAAATCTGTAAATTTAATTAGAAACATACCAAACATATAAGACGTCATCTGGATATTCTGCTGTTTCTTATGCCCCATGGCCCTTGAAGAAATAATAATTATTCACCTATTATATCAGCTGATCTGTGAGCAAGGCTGATGCAGATGGTAGCTATTGAGACCTTCTCTTTGTATATTGCCAGCTTGGCACATTTATGAATTTTATTTCATCCTGTGCATGGGGGCATATACATTTCCTAAAGTCATATGCCACACATTATGAGGCAGGCGGGCAGAGTTCACCCAGCACCTCTTCCATTTAGTGCTATCTCTTCTACACAGTAAGCTCATACAATAAGAAAGGAAAGAAAAAATACAGCACACAACAATATAATAATTTAAAGAGGGAAGTATTTTCACAACTATCGTCAGAGGAAGTCCTTCAGATATGGGGTAGGGGGCACTGGTAAATTTATAAGTACATAGTGAAGAAAATATCCATGAAAATCAATTATGATCAATCAGTGCATATTATTGAAAGACTTCTGTGGAGGTAACAGCTGGAAGGAATTCCATGCACTGTAAAATAATCACCCTAGGTAGCTAGAGCTGAAGGTAGGCTGGAAGATGGAAATTCAAAAAGCTGATTCCTGAAGAAATGAGATGCCAAAGGAGGCTCGTTTCCTGGAATCACAGCCCAGCAATGGCAATTGGAGAGGGCGTAAATCAACAACTAAGTGGTCCCAACACAAAATTTCACAGTGGTAACAACTTTAGGCAAGCTATGGAAGAAGATATTCCTCTTGAAGTAGCCTTGACAGAAACATTTTGTAATGGATACAAAGCAGTTGTTAGCCCATTCCAAATGGGTTTGGTCAGCAGCTGCTAGTTCTAGCCACCTGAATCAAAAGTAAACTGAGACAAGCACCTGCTCTGGCTTGCTCAACATTCATGCCTTCTTTAGAGAAAACTTATTTGAGCAATTGGAGTATATCCAGGGTATGAAATGGTCCTCAGTCCATGATTCTCTCCACAGGGAAACAGAGAAATGTAAATAGTTGCTTTAGGGATAATACCACTCTTTCTAAGTCCTTATGGGCAGCACATATTTATAAAAGACCCAATATGGAGCCTTACAAATATTGTCTTGAAGCATACAAATCCCTCAGGTGAACATGATGATTGTCAAGGGCAGCATCGTCTGAGACTTAAACTTGAAAGACACTGGACCAGTCAGATGAAATAGATCACACAACTTGGGTAATGAATAACTGAGGCCAAAATCATACATGTGCCTGACTATGTCAGGATCACTGATAAGTTTAAAGAGTGGGGCAAAAAGAGCTGCTTCTCTTCCCAAATGGAGAATGTGTCCTCTTAGCAGCACAGGTCTTATGAATGAATGCTTTATTGGTAATTTACTTCCATCCACAGCTCAAATTAAGAGATACAGGAGCAAAAATCTAAAGAAGGAAACATATTTAGAGCACGCATTAACCAGTGAAAGTTTCATCCATATTTTCTTAATGTGTCTGTGTTTCAAAAGTCTGAAATATTATGAAGTTAAAAAGTGTTTCATTACCTGAGAATGTGTAATATTAGTATACAAATGCATATGTCTCAGCTCTTCCTAATTTTTAGGGATGTCTCCAATTTTGGATAAAAAAATAGCAATCTTTCTAATCCTGGACATTTTTGAGCAGTTATACGTTAACAGAACCAGTATTTAAAAACTGAACCTAATTTGGGGCTGTTTTTCATAATAATTTTTGCTCTGTCCCTAATTTTGGAGGTTAAAAGTTTGAGAGCTATGTAAAAATGTATGTCTAATTCATATTTTTCTATCCTTGATATTTTTGTAAACAGACTTTTATGAAACTATGAAGTAAAACAAACATTTTTCTATAATTTGATTTGACTTTATTTCTGATTAGGGAGATGCATGTAACAGAATGGAGGCCAGGTATTGCCCTAATCTACAGGATGTCCTAATTTTATGTCACAATACTTAAATGCACTACCAGAGGCTTGAGAATCTGAAACCACACTTTTCATGATTACCAAAGGCTGATCTGGAAAGAGAAATGTTCTTTCTCCAATTAATTTATCACTGGATACAGAATCAGAGGAAATGGGGAAGACATACAGAATCTTGTATGGTACAAAATAGAGCAGAAGTAGAGTACATCCATGTAATCCCATAATACTTCCACTAGGAGTAGACAGAAGTGAATGCACAGAGGACTGGAATCCTCAAACTGCATTTGTCAAAAATAACCTGACAAAAAGCACTTTATGTGGTAATATTCCCCGAAAAGGGAATTACTTCTGGCACAACTCACTGAAAGTGATTTCCTATGAAGGAACTGCAGTCATTAGCAAGTTGAAGCTTGGGTGGTAGAAGGTCAAGAGTTCAAGCTTCATCCACCAGTAGGATAAGGTCCCATAAAGTTTATGTAGGAGATAAGCTCTGTGGATGGGAAAGATGGAAGACTTTTTATGTTTTTTTTTTTTTTAAGCTCTCACTGTTCTTAACCAGACACCAGCTATGATGCTTCCACTGTGCTCTGTGGTATAGAAGGACAAAGTATTGGCCATGCCTAAGGTGATAAGGGGTTCAAGTAGCAGCCTGAACACTGCAGCTACCAGTAAGGGTGAGTTAGGATTAACTGATGAGTGCCAGCTCACCCATCCCATAGAAGGACATAGTTATGGCCTATACTGAATGCCAGATACATGTCAAAAGCTGTGTGTGTGTGTGTGTGGCAAAATAATATGACAAGGGCATACATGTGACTCTTTTAAACCTTGTTCATACGGTAATAGCCATAGGCTGTGTGTGCACATGTGTGTGCATCTGTGTGTGTGTGTGTGTGTGTGTGTGTGTGTGTGTGTGTGTGTGTGTGTGTGTGTGTGTGTGTGTGTGTGTGTGTGTGTGAGCATGCACGTGTTTATGTGTACATACTTTGGGAAGCTATGATTTGGCATGTCAGAGACCAGGGAAGAGGACTAGGGGTTTGGCATGATTGTGGTGTTTCCAAGATGATAGACAAGCACTCAGGGTAATTCTTTAGAATAGGTCTAGGAACCCCAGGGCAGTCTTTAGTAAGACTAAAATGTCTTTAGGTTCTGTCCAGAATAAAGGTCATTTGGCAGGGATTAATATGGATGGTAGCACCTATATTAATTTTCCATTTGAGAAACAGCGTATTATGGGATATGGAGAGTCTCATTTTTAGTATGCATACAATCTGTGCTGCACTGGCATAGGAGGGGGTTGAGTGAAACATTGGTTCTGGAATCTAGTGGGCCATCCATCTGTAGTGGTATAAAATCCTGAATGCACAAAGCTTATTTCTGACATCAACACATGCTCTGTAAATGTGTATTCCCATAACCATGAGAACATACCCCAAAGTTTTAAACAACGACATATGGATAATGTCTGGGCCTACTATATGGGTCCAACAAGAAAGGTAGAAACCATAGACGTCTCTCATATCTTGGTTATTACACCTTACATGGCTCATGAAAGTGCTGGGAAAAAGGAACCTTAGTTTCCAGTATATGCATCCACCATAGCTTTCGTTGAGAAATAAAGAGTGAGTCAAGGGAGGATTGTGTCTGCCGGGGGAAAAGTGTCAAAGCAGTAAAGTTTATAAATAAAAGCTTTAAATAAAGACAGGATGGAGAAGAGTTTTATGAGGGGCATGGGGTAAGAAGAGAGTGTGATAGAAACAGATGGAAGGAAACTTGCTAGATCATACTTGTGATATGAAACACAAATATAGGTAAATGAAGAAGACTAGAAAGTGGGTGTGACAGAAAAGTAACAGAGACAAATATGAGATGTAGTCTGGTGGGAAAGGGCTTTGAAAATTCAAATATCTAATGTAGTTGATGTACAGTGATGTTGTGAAAAATGTCTGTGAGGCAAGGGCATATAAAACACCATCATCAGCCTCCTTTTTCTCATTTTACATGCAGAGTGTTTCCACTTTTCTTGGATTCAGAGTCATTGTTCTACCATTTGAACAGTCATGCCTGCCTGACATCATGCATCTCTCTCTTGGCCAGATGTCCTTATCTCAGATTGCCATCTTCCTGTTTCACCCAAATCTGATTTACCAATTTGTCTTCTACTTTCCTGCACATGTGACTGAAGCAACATAATCTATCCTCCTTGTTCTCTGTAATTAGGGCTACTCTTTCTTCTGCTCTGATGTCAACATTTCTTCATCGGTACCACAGTGTATGCCACATAATCAATCTCAGGCTCCTCATTTACATCACCTCAAGCTTCTTCATCTGCTCTGCCTTCACTGCCCTCATTGCTCTGCCTTATGATTGACCACATCACTGTTTGTACGCCTTACTTTTCAACTTCTTTGATATTCTCCTATCACACACTACCCCTGACAGTTTGTGTTACTTGACTGTGGCACATTTATTTCTAACATTGAGCCCCCTACTCAGTCTTCCCTTCTCCTCAACCACACCTCCCAAAACCTTGAATCTGTTAACCTATTCCAGTCTTTTCCCTTCTTTTTTAGTTTTTAGTTCTTCTGATTCCCTCCATTTGCTACTATGACCATTCTCTTCTCTGTACTCACCTGCAAGAGTGGGCAACATGCAGATCAGGTGCACCTTTTTTATCTGGGAAAAAACACTGGACTCAAATCAGGAATTGCAAAATAATTCCACGTGAAACAACTGTTCCACAGCACAAACCACTGGTGGCCAGAATTAGCGGCAAGCAGCCTTAGCCTTTAGAGAAGTTTCTAAGGTCAACAGAGACTAGGCTAAAAATGAAAGATAACTGGAGCAAAAATACAGGATTTCAAGCAAATAGTCTGGGCTTTAGCATCTCAGGACAAAGAGGAAATAGGTAGGGTAAAGGAAGAATGACCGTGTCGCAAAACAGCATGTATGCAGATGATAGAACAACTATGCAGTCAAGCCAGGTACGGAAGTAAGGTACACAAAAAATGGTTGTAGAATGCAGAAGCCCAGTAAGTTATCAGAAAAAAGAATGAGTGCAGGAAGAAGGGTATAGAGAAGATTAATCTGACTAAGAGGGAATAATGACTGGCTAACAAAGAGGCTAAGGTGACAGTCTCAATGTCAAGGAGTAAGGCATCAAATAAACTCTACCAGCTTCTGGATACTAACTTAACAGGTGGCACAGATAAGCTGTTTTATGATGCAAGAAAATGTCAGAGAGAAAAAAAAGACAATCAGCAGAATGTATTCATAAAGGATGACAGCAAATTTCAATGGCAGATTGAAAAGGTGCTTCAGGAAGCTTCTGAATGAAGAAAGCCTTACAGAAGTTATACTCCTACTTGCACATCCTGCAAAGAAATAAAAAAAGTGCCCACTCTAGAAGAAGTATGAAGTGCTGTAAGTCACGAAAGGAAGCAGGCTCAAATGATGTCATAGCACATATGATCAAGATATTAGGTATATAAGGGAAAACTGGTTCCTGAGGGTACTTATTGCAGGGTCTATATTATATATTTGAAGCTTCAAAATGTTGAACCTCATATGTTTGACAACATATGAACAAAACTTGAATCTTCGAATATATAATAAAAAAGCAATAAAAAGAACACTTACCTTAACTCTCTGAGCAGGGGGGCAAGCCCCCCTGCACCCCCCATGTGGGGGGCTGCACCCCCACACCCCTCTACTTAAGTATACCAACTCTGAGACCACACTTCAGTGCAGAAAAGGGAAATTTCCCCTTCTGCATGTACAGAGCCATTGCCTTTCACCTTCAAACTTTTCAAAGTTCGATCATATGGTGTCGACCATATGACATTCAAACTTTGAAACGTTTGATAATTTAATAGAGACCCCTTGCTGCAGTAAGGATAGGGAGAAAGAGGCATATCCTGGATAACTGGAGAGTAAGTATTGTACTACCAGGGTATAAGAACAAAGGGAGTATCTACAACTCTGGGCGGCACAGAGGTTTCATACTCATGGCACACTGCACAAAAGTGCTGGCGAGGTTGATAGATAAAATGAATAAGAAGAATCATAGAAAGTAAGAATTCAGATCAGTATGCAGTATAACTGACCCAATGTTTGCAGTGAAACAGACAGTGGTGAAGAAGCTAGAGGTGAGGAAAAGTACAGTTTTGTACCTACCATAAATGTAGATGTCCGATAGATATGCAACTGCAGTCATAACATATGGGTTGTCCTGCCTCAGGCAGCCCTCAGTCAGCCGGATTCCAAAGTCTGGGTCCGACGTCGGCTGATGTCGCATTCTTCTCTGACGTCAGAGCAGCAGGAGTACATAAGCATCAGCCGACGCCATCTTCTTCAGTGTTTCTTGCCCCAGATGCCAGGTGCCCTCCAAGGAAGGCTGTAATGAATTTGGAAGACAAAACAGGTTTCCAGACAAATAAATAAGCAATAAACAGATACACCATAACATATATCCCCAGCTAGGATAACAGGGAGAGGAGTGGACCCAAGGAATAGAGGGGAAGGAGGGAGGGAAAACCCGACTGCAGTTGCATATCTATCGGACATCTACATTTATGGTAGGTACAAAACTGTACTATGTCCTTCAAGAATGCAACTGCAGTCATAACATATGGGTTGAATACCATAGCTTAGCTGGGGGGGTGGAAAGCACTAAGAAAAGGATGGTGTAGCTATCAATCCCTGCAGGACTGCCGAAGCAAAGCCTGCTCTGGATCTGGAATATAAAGGAAGGTTGTAGTGTTTGGAGAATGTATGCACGTAGCTCCATGTAGCAGCTTCTAGAATGTCTTTTGTAGGCACCCCTCTTAAGAAGGCTGTTGAGGTGGCTGTAACTCTGGTAGAGTGTGGTCTGATATTGGCTGGTACACTCTTTCCATGGAAGGAATAACATAATCTGATGCAATGTCCAATCCATTTTGAGATAGTCTGTTTGGAAACTGCTTTTCCTTGTACTCCAGGGGCGTAAGCTACAAAAAGCTGATCAGACTTCCTATTGGCCTTGGTTCTGTCCAGGTAGTAGCGAAGTTGTCTGTGAATGTCCAAGGTATGCAACAGTCTTTCCCCTTTGTTCTCAGGATTGGGAAAGAAAGTAGGCAGGTGAATTGCTTGATTCAAAGAAACCCTAGACACCACTTTTGGCAGAAAGCTAGGGTTGGTTCGTAAGGAGACCCTGTCCCTATGAAAGGTAATGAACGGTGGTATGGCCATTAGGGCCTGTAATTCTGAAACCCTTCTTGCTGAGGTAATTGCCAACAGGAAAGCTGTCTTCCATGAAAGGAATTGTAAGTCCACAGAAGCTGCTGGCTCAAAGGGTGGTACAGTCAGTTTTTCTAGGACAAAGTTGAGGTCCCAAGCTGATACTGGGGCCTTTCTTGGTGGCTTGATATTCTTGATTCCTCTAAGAAATTGCCTTAACAAAGGATGTGAGAACACAGGTGGATCAGTGATGTATCTAGCTGAAATAGCTGAAGCATGTATCTTTATAGAAGAATATGAGAGTCCTTTCTGTAGCATATCTGCCAAGTATTCCAGGATGAGTGGGATGTTCAATAATGATGCATCATGACCCTTGCTGGTATTCCAAATGCTGAATCTCTTCCATTTTGCTGAATAAACCTTTCTGGTGGATGGTCTGCGGGCTTCTGTTAATATCCGCTGAACTTCCTTGGAGAGAGATAGATTGAGGTTATTCATGGAATCTCCCAAGCTGTTAGCTGGAGCGTCTGAATGTTGGGATGTACTGTCTTGAAGTTGTTTTGAGTCAAAAGATGGGGCCATTGGGGAAGGGCCCATTTTTTGTTGTGGCATATGCTCCGTAGTAGTGGATACCAGTGTTGTCTTGGCCAGTCTGGAGCTATTAGGATCCATTTTGGCTTCTCTGCTTTGATCTTTAGTAGTACTGTGGTCATCAGTGGCAGAGGTGGGAATGCATAAATTTTTAGTAAGTTCCAGTTGAATGAGAGAGCAACTGTTTTCCATGCTTGTGGATGATATGCCCTTGAACAGAACTTTTGTAGCTGATGATTGAGGTGGGAGGCAAATAGGTCTACTTCTGGCCTGTCCCATGTCGAGGTGAGCCTTATGAAGATTTCTGGATGTAACCTCCATTCGTGGGGATCTAGGAAATTCCTGCTTAGGCTGTCCGCCAGCACATTGTCTTTGCCTGGAACAAACTGGGATTGCAACTGTATGTTTAAGCTCAGTGATTTTTCCCAAAGATTCATTGTCAGTCTACAAAGGGGGTACGAATGGGTGCCCCCCTGCTTGTTTATGTACCACATGACAGTGGTGTTGTCTGTCCGTATTAGCAGGTGGCCTTGGTGAAGTTGTTATCAAAAGGCCTCGATGGCATGCATGACTGCCAGCATTTCTTTTTGGTTGATATGCAGATGTGTTTCCTTTGGAGACCATTGTCCTTGAATACACCTGCCCTCCATGTGCGCCCCCCATCCAAGGTCTGAGGCATCTGTGGTCATAGTTTGTGTTATTTGTGGTTTTTTGAATGACATTCCTGTGTTTGCCTGGCTTACCGAGGCCCACCATAGGAATTCCTTTTGTAGGCATGGAATTAGTGGTATGGTTGTCTCTAGGTTGTTGCTGTGTTGAGACCATAAACTTTTTAGGTACCATTGAAGCTTTCTCATGTGTAGTCTTGCTAATGGAACCAGGAGAATGCATGATGCCATGTAACCCAGGGCCTGTAGGAATCTCCTTGCAGTCATCTGGTTGAGCTTTGCCAAACCTTTGAAATAATGAGTTAACTTCTTTTGCTTGTCTTCTGTCAGGTAAGCCATTTGAGAGGTTGTGTCTAGATTGGCTTCTAAGAAAGTAATTTGCTGGGGTGGCTGCAGTCTTGACTTTTGGAAGTTGACTGTGTATCCCAGAGCTTGTAGCAATTGAATGACATAATCCAAGTTTTTTGTCAAAATCAGTTTGTCGTCCGCTTGTATGAGGCAGTCATCCAGGTACGGGTAAATTTGGATCCCTTGGAGCCTGCAATGAGCAATTACTGAAGCCAGGCATTTTGTAAACACTCTGGGCGCAGTAGATAAGCCAAATGGCAATGCTGAGAATTGATAATGCTCTGGCTCTGCAAGAAATCTGAGGTATCTTCTGCAACTGTGTCTGATAGGGACATGCAGGTATGCCTCCTTGAGGTCCAGAGTAATCAGCCAAGACCCCTTGCCCAGCATGGGAAGGAGTTGCTGTAAGGTCAGCATTTTGAACTTTGGTACTATGAGAAAGGTGTTTAATGCGGACAAATCCAGTATTGGTCTCCATTGTGTTTCTTTTCTTGGAACAAGGAACAGTCTTGAGTAAAACCCCTGGCCTTGTTCTTGTTGTGGAACTTTTTCGATTGCATTGATCTGAGTTAGCAGGGTAATTTGCTTGAAAGCCTCTGCCCTCTGGTTTTGTGGTAGGTTTGGCATGCCTTGTTTCCTTGGTAAGGTATGAAAGTGGAACCTGTAGCCTTGGTCTATAATGTCCAAAATCCATTTGTCCTTTGTCAATCTGTGCCAATTGTCTGAAAACAGAGATAATTTACCGCCCAAGGGAGCTTCTGTTTGCTCTTTGGTAAGCGGAAGTAGAGGAAAGTCATTGGGATTGTCCCTGTGGGGCAGGAGAAGCCCCTGTGTCACTTCTTTGGTTTGCTGGTTGCCATTGTCGTCCCCTGTAGGAACCTCTGTATTGTCCTCTTCCTCGGCCACGCCTGCTTTTGCCCCTTTGAAATCTTTCAGTATTAGGAAAGGACCAGTTTTTAGAAGGCCAATTCCTGCTGAATCTGGGTGGCTGATCCTGGAGGAAATCTTTGACTGTCTGAACTGACTTGGCTTTTTCCTCAATGGTCTTTAATACATCTTTAGCATTAGCACCAAAAAGCTTGTTCTTTTCCAAGGGTGCATCAAGAAGTTTTACCTTAACATGATCTGGTAGAGGTTGTTCTTTTAACCATGCATGTCTGCGAATGACCGCCCCTGTCATAGCTGCCCTACATGAAGCTTCCAATGCATCATATCCACACTGAAGGAAGTGATTGCTAACTTGCTGAGAGTTGTGTACAGCCTCCTGCAAGGACTTCCTATCTAAAGGATCAGAAGAGGCCAAAGTTTTCTGTAAATCATCTAACAGGAAATCCTGATATTGAAACATATGAAAGAGACAATTGAGAGCTCTCATAGATAAAGTAGTGGAGGTGAGAACCTTCTTCCCCCATCTCTCTAGTGACCTAGCTTCCCTGTTGGAAGGCAAAGGATTTTTGGAGGTGGTAGCTGAAACCCCTTTCGGCCCCTGTGAAATAGTTTCTAAATCAACAGCATGGGCCCTAAAGAAGTGAGAATGTATTTCAGGAACTCTATAGTATCTGTCCGGCTTGGCAGGTGCAGGAGGGAGAGTATCAGGGGTGACACTGGAGTCAGAGTATAAATCATCCAAAACATCAAGCACAGGAGGGATAGCTAAGGGCCTGTGCTGGGGCTTTTTAAGGAAGGTACGAAGGCGCTTTCTGGAATCAGAAAATTCCTGGCCTTGCCACTGGAAATGTTCCCTCATGCAATGCAGAACTTCCCCAAAAGAAATATCCTCAGGAGGGGAGGCCGAGGGGATGGAGTCCTCTGCATCTGAGTCCTTGTAGGTCTGGAAAGGCTCTTCCTGGCTATCGGAGTGGCCAGAGGCCTCAGAATCTTCATCTGAAGGGAGAGGGTCAGTGGGCTCAACCCTGGGCCTCTTATCAGGAGGAGGCTGGGATCCTCTCTCAGGATGGGCCTGGGACCCTCTGATCATGGAGATTAAGTCTGCTGCCATAGTCATGATTTGTGTCTCAGGAGTAGGCTGAGGTAAGGCTTTTGCTGGCTGCCTTAGCACGTGTGTAGGCCTTGATAGACATGGACATGGGAGGCCTAGCAGCTCCACGTGCAGGAGTTACCTTATCCAGAGCAATGGTCTCGGGCATTTCCTCGGTTACAGTATCCAGAGGAAAATCAATAACTGGCGTCGGTGTGGTCTCCGGTATCGGAGGTATCGGTAATGCGGTGTCTTCGGTTCGGAGCGGTAAAATAACCGCCTCAGAGGGAACCGGGGCACTCGCGGTAGGTTTTGGCGTGGTGTCAGTGGAAGACGCGGGCCGAGGATGGCGGTCCCGGTCTTTACATTTTTTAGGAGTCTGCGATGTCGGTAATTCCGACAGCATCTTGTAATCGTATTTTTCGCCGAAAAAGTCTTCAGCGAACTCCGCCCGGCGCCTGAGAGTGCGCTTATTGAAGTGAGCACAGGCGGCACAGGCCGAGACGTCGTGGTCTGGGCCAAGGCAAGGAAGGCAGTAAGAATGGATATCCTTATGAGGTATTTGTTTACCACAAGACAAACAATTATTAACTTTTTCAGTAATTTCTGACATCGGCTGAGGCAAGAAAATGTCCCCAACGGGGTACTTAGCTTTTTTGATGACTTCGGATCGTAGAATACAGGAGCTGACCGACTGGCACTTGCGAACTGCTTCTGCTTCGGGCACCGCGCGGCAAAAAAGACTGAAGAAGATGGCGTCGGCTGATGCTTATGTACTCCTGCCACTCTGATGTCGGAGAAGAATGCGACATCAGCCGACGTCGGACCCAGACTTTGGAATCCGGCCGACCGAGGGCTGCCTGAGGCAGGACAACCCATATGTTATGACTGCAGTTGCATTCTTGAAGGACATCAGTAGACTTGGAGAAAGTATATGGCATGGTCTTAAAAATAAATTGGGAAGTTCTATAATGTTCTGAAGTCATAGAAACATTGATATGATTAGCGCAGGCTATGTAGAGGGACACAATGTCAAAAGGATGAAAGTGTTGAAACTCACTGAGGGGTTCCCAGTCAGAAAGGGTGTACATTAAGTCTCAACTCTAAGCCCAGTCCTGTTCATACTGGTTATGGATTACAACAGCAGGCAGATGACAGGGTGCAGATTAGCAAAGCTGCTACTTGTAGACAATGTGACCCTACATGCAGACACTGAAAAGGAACTTCAGCACATGATAGGAGATTTGAATGAGTGCAGTAGACAAGTGCATCGAATGCTTACTTTTTTTTTTTTTTGCTTAAAGCTATCATTTCAATCATTTCTGGAGATTTTTTCAATGTCCATATAACATGTCTTGTCTAGAAGTTGATACCCGGTTCTAGAAATCCTGGCTATGGACCTGTTGAATGGTATGTAGTAAGGAACATTTTTCTTATTACTATTGTTAGTTAATGGTCAAACATTAAGATCACATGTGCTGAAAGAATACAGGTGCACACATATGGGAAGTGTATATGTGTGTATTTATGTGTTTAAAATGTATTAAAATGTTTAAATAATACATATGCTTCTCTTTTCCTTGCTTTACATAACAGAATAGCAAAACCTTGCCTTATGCTTTTACATTATTTTTATATGAGCGTTCAGAAATCTGCCTTGACGCTACACTATTCATCCACACACCCTGGAATGCAAATGTGGTGATCCATTTTATTAAACCAAAACAGGCTTTCCAGCTACTTGAGTTATTTGACTAACAGGAGTCCAAAAACAAAAAGATGTTTGACTAAAACCTTAAGTTACTGCAAACCTTTTGGTTTAAAAACATATATTTGCAAACAGAAAACATTAGAACTCAGAGGTTAGGTGATAACTTTTTAGTGCATCAAAATAGATTTTAGAGCTACTTCCGCTTTTGGACTAATAGAAGTTCAAAAAGAAAAAAAAACTGGTTACAGAACTTAAGTAAAAATAAAACCTATATTGGTCCAATAACATGTATGACATAGTTTCTATCTTCAGGTATATTATATTAGTAGACCAACATGGCATTTCTTCATTTTTATTTCCACTGCAGTTAGAGAGTATAGACAACAATATATACCATCAACGTCTGATAACATCTTCAGGAAAGTTTGCCTTCACTTTCATGATACAGTCATGACCAATCCACAGATGAAACTGCAATTTTAAATCATTGCAACTACAGTCACATCGCTGAAATAAAATACCAATCTTTTGTTGTTGTTAGAAGTAGTCATTAAACCACACAGCTCCAAATGCACCAGGTAACTGCTTCAGCATTTGTCTAAACATTGTTATGTAAAAAATACTAGATAATTCCTTACAAGTGAATGCAGATGATGCTGCAATGTTGATTAGTTATAGTCATGCTTGTAGAACTTGAACTCGCTGGCGGTAACAATAAGAAGCACTGTGAGTAGCCTATGTTGATGGACTGGAAAAAAAAACATATAACTATTTGCAGATGTAGAAAAGGTAGTGTAATTATAGTATCTCAACAAGCAAGATGACATTTAAACCACATAAAGCACTTTATTTAAGACGAGTTAATGCATTGGCCATAGATATAACAACATATTTATGGTAAAAAATACAAATAGACTGATAACCAAAAAGAGCACACATTAGATTAGAAACTCCAGTGATCTACCAATATGTCTCAGTCTTGTTTATAAAGGCTGAAAGAATATCAAAATACCAATAATATGTTACGGCTTACAGAATATTATAGTATAAGAGATATGCTGCGGTGGTGGTGCTGCGGTAGCGCTGTCACCTCACAGTAAGACGTTGTCCCGTTTGATTCTCAGCTAGAACGTCTTCTGTGTGAAGACATGCGTGAATGGGCGTGCCTTCGTTGAAGGTTGTGCGTCAGGGCTGGCAACTCGGCACGTAAAAATCTACTACGAATCATTAGCGGACAGGAGTTCCGCTCTGGCAACCCCTAACCGGGAAAAGCCGAAAGACACAACAACTGAATTATAAAGAGTTAACTATTAGCATCATAGAAATCTAATCACACATCGTAATAAAGTATCATAATATGTAATGCCCTTAGTCTAATTCATTTAACTACAGGGAAACAACAAATGTTGTAACCTAATAAATGAAGAGTTCACCTTCAATATGGGATTAAATATGAATATATGAAGATGTTATACCTAGACTAGTCTGTTAGGAAGGCACATGGAGTAGTCGGGTAACCTAATGATAAAAGATTGAACACTCAGGCTTCAGTTATTAAAGGTTCATTTCATCAACGAACAGAGTTATTTCATAATAAACCACTGCCAATAAGCTGTGCCAATGAAATGCCTTTTTGGGGAAATGTCCCCCTTCTTCAAGTTGGTGCAACTGTGGAATTAATATATATGTTTGGGAGGGCCTGAAACCAACATTGGGTGAAGTCCCGCAGCAGGTATATACAGACCATGTAGCTAATTTAAACTACCATAAAAACCTATTAATGTAAAGAAACTTCATGAAACAATACTATTAATGGAGGTTGTTTTGTTAAACCGTTCTCATTCTAAAGTTTCATTGAATCATGAAGATTTGTGTCCATGAACTGCTCTTTTGCAATATGTTGTGGTTACAGTGTATAGTGACTAGACTTTTTTTAGCCTAATACATGACTTTTTAAATTCAATTCACACTTTAGCATGAAACAAATCCAAATAATAAAACACTCAGTGAAAATTGCTGGGGGAAAAAAGAAAATGACTGAAACCACAGTCACTACGCAGCTAATCATTAAGTACCATTCTTAGAAAGTCCTAGGAGTCATTCTTATGCATTAAACAAGATTAATGCTCTACTATAAAAATATGACATGACATTATGTTTGCACACAGTGTACATTCAGAGATGTCTTACCGAACAAAGGATGTGCATGAATTGATTCCTATTTTTATATATGTGAGACTCGCCATGGAAATAAAATGCTTACGCATAACCATTTTGAAAAATATTGAGTGATATACATATATATATATATATATATATATATATATATATATATATATAGTTCCCTATCAGAAGTCTGAAACACTATAAGCCTGAAAATCAAAATCCTGAAAACTATAGACTGAAAGTTCAAAATCCTGAAAGCCCAAAATCCTGAAACTCAAAATCCTGAAAACACAAATAATGCTAATATGTCACTATAAAGACACTAATATCTACCAACTGACCCTGACCCTAACCCTAATCCTAAGGTCCGTCACTATTGCACACTCACCTGATCCGCGCCCTAACCCTAACTCACTTAAACCGCCCCTAACCCCAATATTTGTCACTATTGCATACATGCCTAACCTGCGCCCTAACCCTAACTCACTTAAACCGCCCCTAACCCTAACATAAAACCAACCGCACACTTACCTGAACCCAACGCATGACCCAACACCACAGGGCTAACAATAGCAAAGCCACAATGACGTCAGTATGTCCATTTTGTGTTTTCAGCATTTTGAGTTTCAGGATTTTGGGCTTTCAGGATTTTGAACTTTCAGTCTATAGTTTTCAGGATTTTGATTTTCAGGCTTATAGTGTTTCAGGCTTCTGATAGGGAACCATAAATATATATATATATATATATATATATATATATATATATATATATATATATATATATATATATATATATATATATATAGCAAGTAGTGTATGCAATATAATATAACATAATAAGTAAAAAATAAAAGACATTCAGTGATGCAACCTTTTACAAATCTAAGTGAGCGAATATTTCATATTCAAATGCAAATGTACAACACTACCTATTCATAAAACTTAAAACAAAACAGGCATATAAAGAAGGAATGTGCAATCATAAAAAAAATTGGATATTCAATTTTCCAACATGGATGTTCAATTTTTAGGTGAATAATAAAGTCCAAAACTAAGCTATGGCTGCTTTTCTTTCATTTATTTGATATTTGATAACTGGGGAGTGGGATGGTTCTGCGACTCTTTTCAGCCGTAACTCATGCTAGAGGCAGTGGTAGAAATAATACAAAAAGCAAAAATGTTGCCTAACAGATAATATGCAATGCAAGTAAGTACTTACATAAAGTTCAGTACAGCAGACATCATATTCAAATGCAGTGACTATAAGAAAATGCACTGAAATAACACTTTTAAACCTTAATGAAATGGCATATGAGTGAGTAATAACATCTGAATTAAGTTACTGTTTGAAAGGTATGCAACAAAGTTCCAAACCTCACAAAAATGAAATTACTATAAAACTCTTGAAAACATTGCTAAATTCCAAACCATGCGGTTGAAACAATGCACAATTATAACATTGGTATAAGTGTTCTATAATCTGACACTCATTGACCACAGTAATTTTCTTTGCCATTTTTAAAACTTACCGTGTAATGGGTTATACATTAATTAAGGCATGTTTTAGCTCCAGGCATTTGCAAAAAAAGGAGAAAAAGAAAATCCCTAAAAATGACTATTCAGTGAGCACACCCAGCTGCATTATTCCTATTGAAAAAACATGCCTTTGTTTGTGACAATAAAGAAATACCTTTAAAATTCATGTGTTTGAAAGGAAATGTTATTTGTTGACATTCATTTCATCCACTGAGATTGCAGTTTTTGGCTGGCTTCTAAAATGGCATGCATGCAAAGCTCAGAATTAAAAATATAGATACGGGCCTATATAACTGCACCTCAAAGGCTGCTTTTGTATTCGCAGCTGCCTTAGATCTTAACAGTAGAAAATGTATAGATGTAATTTCAAAAATGAAAGCCTCTGCATTATTATTACTTCCGTATCTTAAACAAAGCAAGCCTGGAAAGCTTATTTTTACCTTTAATTACTTAAGAAACCTATTCAACCAATATACACACACCTGTCAATTTTATTTTTCTTGCCTCTTCTCTTTACAAATGATATTTATAAAATGATCATGTAGGAGCATTGAAAATGTTCAAGCTTTTAAATAAAAATAATGATTTGTAAATCCAAATGACTTTGTTAACATTTTATATAAGCATTTTGTTTTAAAAACTTTCCTATGAAAACAGTAACCGTACCCCTCAGATGTTACCATTCTACTGGTCTCAAACTGAGCTGTTGAATTTGCAGAATATGATGTTTAATGAACATTCTCAAGAAACAACAAAGCAAAAAATGTAAATGGTCCAAATAAACAACTGATTTTACCTGAGGTGATATAACGCTAACACTACAAAAAATAATATGCCAATGAATTAAAAAAAGTATCTAAGGTTATAATTAAGCACAGCAGCAAAAAACATAAGACTGGTATACAGCCAAAAGTAATCAAGAGTATTTTTTTCTCAAAAGGGAGGACAAATATACCGCTCAGATGTTTTAACATTCTTATTTCCATTAATCATGAACTCAGGGTCATTTACACATGAGCCAAGTTTGCATAGTACAATAAATAGGCTTCCCTACCTCTTGCCATGTTTAAATTGGACGAAGTGTCATCTGGTCAACTTCATCTCAGTGAAACAGAAATCCCGTATTGTTCTTTTCTACAGGAAATCATTGCAGGTGTGACCTATAACCAGGTACTGACGTTGATTCCTGTTTATTTGGGAGTTTTCTCTGTACTACGTTTGTGTGACCATTAATTTGGTATATATAAGATTGGGAGGTGCTGTGGGATTGCCTTCCTATGAGAGGTGCAGGACGGATTTGCCCACCTGCAAAAATGCTTTATTTTGTACTTTTCATCTGAACAAGATTCAAGTCAGTCATTTTCATCCAGTGACAAGCTTGTTCAGGCCTAACTTAATGTGTCGTTGTGGATGCCAGCAAACGTTATTAATGCCTGCATCTCTTAGCAATCTGCATCCCACAGTGCAAGTCAGAGAATTAGTTTGTAAATTACTCCTTAATGGATGTGTCATTAGACAACATTTCAAAGAAATACACTGTTATTGTCATGGTAAGGTAGATCTAACTAACTATCCTGCATCCCCCATCCAATTATCTGTTCATTTATGAATCTATAAATATACCAGTAAATAAAAAGTAAAGATTATCATAGAAAAGATCAGCCTAAATAAGAGAGAGAAAACTGAAAAACAGTTTTGTTTTAGCTAATTCAGCCCAGCTATGGACAGTGCATTACACTGTTGGCAAGCAATTATTTCATTGTAGTGCCTCACACCAGCTTTGCTGCTGTTCACTTGGTGTTGAAGTTTACCTTCATATGATCGGTCAGCATACAAGGCTCTTCAATATAGAAGTAACTAATATAATTAGAATCCTTAACTATGCAAGTCAAGCAGCAACAATTTCACTATTAATGGAGAGCAATGATGGGCTAATTTATTGTGCAACATTCACAGGACTGATTCCCATATGTCCACAGAATCATGGACCTACTGTGATGAAAAGTTGGGGTGCATAAACCTTTGTCTCACTGGGAATGGTTGCAATAGGGTTCTCTATTATAATGGGTACTGTAGTGCATCAATTGATATATGGTTTCCCATTGTAATCTGTACTGTAGTGCATCAATTGCTATAGGGTTCCCCATTGTAATATGCACTGTAGTGCATTGATTGCTATAGGATTCCTCACTGTAATGTGTACTGTAGTGAATCGATTGCTATAGGGTTCCCCATTGTAATGTGTACTGTAGTACATCGATTGCTATAGGGTTTCCCACTGTAATGTGTACTGTAGTGCATTGATTGCTATAGGGTTCTCCATTGTAATGTGTACTGTAATGCATCAATTGCTATAGGGTTCCCCATTGAAATGCATACTGTAGTGCATCAATTGTTATAGGTTTCCCACTGTGATGTGTACTGTAGTGCATTGATTGATATACGGTTCCCCATTGTAGTGTGTACTGTAGTGCATCAATTGCTATAGGGTTCTCCATTGTAATGTGTACTGTAGTGCATTGATTGCTATAGGGTTCCCCATTGTAATGTGTACTTTATTGCATCAATTGCAGAGGGTTCCCCACTGTAATGTGTAGTGTAGTGCATAGATGCTATAGGGTTCCTCATTGTAATGTGCACTGTAGTGTATCAATTACTACAGGGTTCCCCATTGTAATATGTACTGTAGTGCATCAACTGCTATAGGGTTCCCCACTGTAATGTGTACTGTAGTGCATCAATTGCTATAAGGTTCCTCATGTAATGTGCACTGTAGTGCATCAATTGCTATAGGGTGCCCCATTGTAATGCATACTGTAGAGCATCAATTGTTATAGGGTTCCCCATTGTAATGTGTACTGTAGTGCATCAATTGCTATAGGTTTCCCCATTATAAGGTGTACTTTAGTGCATCAATTGATATAGGGTTCCTCATTGTAATGGGTACTGTAGTGCATCAATTGCTATAGGGTTCCCCATTGTAATGTGTACTGTAGTGCATCAATTGCTATAGGGTTCCCCATTGTAATATGTACAGTAGTGCATCTATTGATATATGGTTCTCCATTTTAATGGGTACTGTAGTGCATCAATTGCTATAGGGTTCCCCATTGTAATGTGTACTGTAATGCATCTTTTGCCATCCTCCATCTCAGTCTTTTGATACCGCCATGGGTCTTAACTATCTCCCATATAAAGACAACATTCCTTAGTTCAAGCTTACTCATGGGAGGCTAACAATGACAAACCATTGGTGATGAGTGACCTGAAGGCTATTTACATTTACTAGCAACAATGAAAGGGTCAACCCCCTTCCCCCAACACACAAACATGTATAACTGCTAACTTGTTTTGTCAGTCAGACACATACACAAACACACACACCTGTTATGTCTGGGATTAGAACTCCTACCTAACTACTTTATCACACAACAGCAGTATGCAGTTACAGGGCACACTATGGAGATTACTGGGCTACAGCTACCCAGATGTATTTCTAGGTGGATGATATCAGCAGCCTTGCCAAAGATGAGCATTTGCATTGTAGGGAGTGTGACTACCCTAAAAAGCATTGCTCTCTACACAGACAGACACACAAATACACACAGTTGCCATGTCTGGGAATTGAACTCCTACCTAACTATTTTATCACATTACAGCAGTATGCAGTTATGGGATGCACCACAGAGATTACTGGGATGCAACCTTTCCAGGGTTGTATTTCTAGGTGGATGACGTCAGCAGCCTTACCACAGTATAGCATTTCAATTGTAGGGAGTATTGCTCTCTACAGACAGAAACACACGCACACACATACACACACAGGCACACAGTTGCCAAGGCTGGGGTTAGAACTCCTACCTAACTAGTTTAGCACACTATAGCAGTACGCAATTATGAGACCCCGCCACAGGGATTACTGGGATACAATTCTCCCAAAGGTGTATTTCACAGTAGATGACCTCAGCAGGTTTGTCATAGTGGGCCGATGGGGAGGGCAGTGTGTGTGCATGGACCATAACCCATTCATCTAGTGGTTGACATGCCACATGCGGCCACAACCTGGGTCATATTCCAAAGGTACGTGTATACAGCTACTAGATGACTACTTCCTTGAACAATCATGTTGCACAGCTGGCACGTGCACCACATACTCTGTAATGCTGACAGATACTGGCGGCTAGTATCTGCAGTGTGTAACATCAGTTCCTCGTGTGCTTGTGGCCCTTTGGCTGTGTGCTGGGTGGGAGAGCCTTGGATGGCTCCTAGTCACAGTCACCCTCTTCTACACATCTATGTATGTCTATCTTTGGCTTATTATAGTGTGCTGTCCTTACATATATGCCTGTATTCCTATCCACTGTGTGTACAACGCATGTGTGGTGCATACTGAGGAGTGTCTGCACTAACATCTGAGGCTGCCAGATATGTCTGGCCCACTGGTGTTTGCGGACATGGCCTTCATGTGTTTAAGTGTGTGAGCATGCCCAGTATGACCTTTCAGTATGTTGTTGACTGACATTGCCTTCATTACTCTAAGTGTGTGGGTATGCCAAGTATGGCCGTCTGTATTGAATGTGTGGATCGAGTCCAGGTAGTTTGTACTGCAGTGCTGACCTTTGTGTTGTACACCTACATGTTGCATGCTGTCTCTGCAGGGTATCCGTCGATCATTTGGCATGGGCTGTTACTACATTTCTGCATAGGATGGGGGGGCACACCTGACTATTTCTACATTCTACACAGGATTGTGGGGGGGGCACACCTGACTGTTACTATATTTCTACATAGGATGGAGGGGCACATCTGACTATTTCTACATTTCTACACAGGATTGTGGGGGGGGCACATCTGACTGTTACTATATGCCTACATAGGATGGGGGGCACACCTGGCTATTTCTACATTGCTACCCAGGATTGGGGGGTGCACTTGACTGTTACTACATTTCTACGTGGGATGGGGGGGCACACCTGACTATTTCTACATTTCTACACAGGATTGAGGGGGCACACCTGACTGTTACTACATTTCTATATCGGATGGGGGGGGCACACCTGACTATTTCTATGTTTTTACACAGGATTGGAGGCGGAGCACACCTGACTGTGAATACATTTCTACATCGGTTAGGGGGTGAGGACCTGACATTTGTACACATTTGCTAGTACTGTACTGGTATGTCAGGTGCTTCATTTCAGTCTGTAGTCTTATCTATCATGCTGGCTAGAGGCATACCAGTATACTACAGATCTTAGCCCTTCAGAACTGACATCCCACTGCCTGACCTGCTGTAGTCTGTCTGTGTAGGCCTGGGGGGGAGATTTCCCATAGGCCTCATTCAGAGGCCACAGCACAGCCTTTATTTGTGTTTGTCTACACTAGTCCTGCTGGCCATGACTGTTGTTGGGTATGTGACCCCCCTGACTGGCATGTGTGAGTCACTTACATTGTGGGTGTCCGAGTATTGAGGGTGGTGCTGCAGGGCTGCCTATGTTGGATACACATAGTACACTCCCTACACATGGTTAGGCACATGTAGTGTAATGTTTGGCATCCCTTTTACAGTATGTGAGAGTAGGAGAGAGGTGTTATTCCCTGGGTCCCTCCTGTGTCAGTGTATGTGCTATGCGTTGCCTCTTCGCCAAGGCCAGGGCATATGCCTTCTTCTGCCTACTGGGCAGGCTGAGGTTGTTCCTCCTCTGAGTCGCTCTGTGCCTGTGCAGGTCTTGGCAATGGTGGGGGCTGTGTGACCCTGCCCCGTGCTGTTCCTGCTGAACTGCTTCTGCAGGATCATATTGTGTAGCATGTCACATACAAAGACAATTTGGGTACATGTAGCTGGTGAGTTCTGCAAAGCTCTACCAGATGTGTCCAGGCACCGGAACTGTGACTTGCGCATCCCTGGTCTGTGCATGTACCTCATTATGCAGTTCTTGTTCGAGTGTGTGTGCATTTCTGATGAGTGTCATCAGCCATGGCTCCAGTGTGTATCCAGCATCCCCCACTAGGTGACTGTGAAGGATGTCCCCATTGGCAAATCTCTGGTACAGTTGAGTCAGATGCCAGATGTGGGAATCATGATAGCTTCCAGGGCAGCCAGCTCACACATTCATTATTATGCCCTGGGCATCACACATGACCTGGCAGTTGATGGAGGGGAAGACCTTGCAGTTGAAGTAGACCCTACCCCACTCACCAGGGGGTGCTTTGATGTGTATGTGCGTGCAGTCTATTGCACCCACTACCTCAGGGTATTCTGCTAATTGGTGGAACAGTTGCATATTGCTGGCCAACGCCTCACAGGTGTTGGGGAAATATATGCTCTCACCGACATGTGCTGACATGGCATACCAGAACTGGTGGAGTACCCTGGATGCTGATGCCTGTGAAATCCCCATCATATCCTCAGTTGGCCTTTGGAATGTACCTGTAGCTAGTATTGCTAGGCCTACACATACCTTGGTATCCACTGGGATTGGTTCCCCTCTGTTAGTTCTGTGTGTCAGGCGTGGCCAGCACAGCTCAAAAATTTGCTGTAGGAGGTCCCTGTCCACCCTATAGTGCTCCACTATCTCCAACTCATGTAGCCCCTGGTAGGTTATCCTGGGTCTGTACACTCTTCTACATCTCCTCACTGTGGGTTGGTCAACAGTATTCACATCCTCACCACCCTCAGCCTCTTCCACAAGTTGTATGATAGCTATTGCAGCCCCTATCATTTTGTTGTTGTGAGTGTTAAAAGTTCCCCACTTGTTTATACCGGTGGTGTAGAGTGTGGGAAAAAAACAGAGGGGAAGGTGTTTGCTTAGAATAGTGTTCTGGGCTGGGCTGGTCTGCTGCCTGTGTAATTGGCTGATTCTGATACATTTCACCTGCCAGCTCAGCTAGTTCTCCTTGATTACCTTCGTACTGCTGTTTTCCCTTTCCATTGCATTCCTGTTTAAGCCTGTGTGCACGACGCACAAACAGAGTGCTCAAATGTGCCCACTGCTGCTATTTCCTGGTTTAACTTCTTTTTTCTTCCTGTAAAACCTGGTGCACAGTGCACACACCCGCTTAGACTTTGTAAAGAGTGCTAGGCAGGTTTAGACACACCCCTAGCTTAGCTCTGCTAAGCTAGGAGCAAATCCGAGCACAGGGCTCCAGTCCGCTTACAGTATGCCTGGCATACACCCCTGTGATGTCCCCTAACTCCTAGGCTTGCACCAAGCTATTCCTACTCTTACACTGTTGGGACCTGACTCACATGCTTGGGAAAACTAGGATTCACTATCCTTCCCCTCATTTGCATAGGATTGCCTGGTAATGCATAGTTACATGTCTTACACTGAGCCTCCCCCCTTAGCAACCACTACTCACTGGCCACATTGTCTTCTGCCTGCCATTGACTTGCATGGCATAATAGTGATTTTAGTTAGACTACTTATTTTAGGTTTATTTTATTATTTTTCCCCCGATCCCATTCGCTGCCCTATGCTTAGACAGCCAAGATCGGCTAAAAAAATAAAAGTTGATTTTTGTATTTATTTTTTGTTTGCAATGCCAGTAGCTTTATACTTGGCCATTGGCATGCTTACTACATGATATGTGGCCTTTATTTGGGGCTGTCATAGCTCCATTTTGGATTTTGCAGAAATGTACTCGGTTACTAACCGAGTACATTTCTGCAGATAGCACTATTCTTGCACAGACTGTTGCAAGCTTCGTGGATTGCAAAATCATCTCATTTGCATGGATTTCACCTGGAAATGGGGTGATTTGAATACCAGGGCTTAGTCCATTTAAGATTAGTGCAAGAACGCTCGTGCACGCCCACTGCAGGCTGTTCCTAGATCGCATGGCAGACATATTGCCTGTTTGAGCTCCTGCACCGATCTTGCACTCCATGCAAGCTTTTGAGAATCTGGAGGATAGTGTCATGAACCTTTTATCCTCTGCCTTACTGTACTGACTAAAGTGGTAAAATTACCTGAGAACAGCATATGTTTCTTTTATATACTCCCAGAATATACTAACATAATTGGCACTGCCTTTGTGACATACTATAAGTGGAATACTCTACATGCTATCACATTATGATTTCAGTTATCTAGCTAAATATAAAACATAGTGAAAGCTAAGATTATGTTTATTATGCACATCTGATGTGGTTGCAATGGCCCTGCCTAAAATAATACATGGAAAAAATATCACACGTTATACTTCTGATGTTGTGCAAGTATTTCTCAGTTATCACTCTAAACTGATTTTTGATATGTCTCTACTTCTTATTCTGATTTCTTTTCCTGTGTTATGTATGTTAATTATGTGTTGCAATTCCTTTATCCAGTTTATGAAATTATAACATTTCTAACTTTTACCTTTGTTGCTGAAGAATTTAGTGTAGTTACACAGTTAATGAGTTAAACAGCTGAATAGTCTTGGCTGATATGAGACACGGTATAGTGAATCACTAATTTATGTGCAGCAATGACATGACATCAGTAACACTGTCTATAATGCTGCATCTTGGTAATGGGAGATTTTTATCAATGTGTATTTGTCATCAGCAATCAAAAGAACAGAAAATGCAGGGTGAAGGGAGTAGCTGCCATGTATAAAAACTGATGGAGAGGGGTGTTATTGACATTTAAGAAAAGGATGTGATTGTTCTATGAAAGCAGAACTGGTAAACATTTAAGGAGCTAATATCAGGATAACATCTGCTTAAATATAGGCAGCATTGTTTGTTAAGAACAATAGAATGGAATTATCTTGTAATGACATAATATCTATTTGCTACAGTTTAGACTTTTACTATTCCTTAACTCTAAAGAGCTTTTTCTTTATTTTTCATCATTCTGAGGGCACCCGATTGAAGTATTACCAAGGGTGTCAACTGACTTCACCACAACTTTGCCCGTAACACATTCTATGACATTTCGGTGGAATGGGCAGCCCATAATCGCCTTACCATTTTTTTATGTTTAGGATATTGGGGCACAGAGAGAAAAAATAGTGTGTCCATACAATTAAAAAACTCTCCAGGCCACCAGTTTCACCACCTGCTTTTGACTTGATTGAAAGGCACCGCACTATCAGTGTCACATACCTACCCCTCTCCACTTCACAGCCCCGCCTGGTTGTCTGTCACAATTCTCACATCTCCACTCCATGCCAATTCCTATCCCACTTCTCTTAAAGTACTTTCCCATTCCTTCTGTCAGTCACCGTGTCTACATACAGTAGTCACAACCTGCCCTACTTGTCTGTCTTTCTTACACACACTACGTCTGCCCTTCCTGATGGTCACTCAAGCATGCACACACACACACACACACACACACACACACACACACACACACACACACACACACACACACACACACACACACACACACACACACACACTTATTCTCTGTTCCAGACAACTTTTCCCATTTTTGTACCAAACCATTCCCTGGGGCATGCCTTTCTCATAGGGAATCTGGTAGGCTTCTTTGCATTTGAGGTGCAAAAATTGCATATGAAATTCCACCCAGATCCTAAAAGTCTAAAGGTTCCCCACCCTCTCAGGAAAAGTACTCTACGACTCAATTTATAACTTGTCTGTGTTCAAATTAGGCTTACTCAAAGATGAATATCTGATGAAGTCTTACTAGAGATGACTGTAGTCAGTGATTGTGTTTGACTTTTAAACTCCAATAAATGTATTAATTCTGTTAACTATATATAGTGTGTGTGCTCGTGCACACACAAACACGAGAGTGAGTGTGTGTGTGTTTGTTCAATACTTTATCAACCTTCCCTCAGTTTAGCTGCACTGACAGTCAGGGGACCACTGTGCAATGTCTGTGAATAACTTTTCTGGTAATATCTCTTGTTTGTGTCTCGCAGTATATGAATTACTTGCTGTATTGAAATAACAGATATAATAAATTTGCTGGAATATTGATAAAAAAGCATTATCTGTAACTTCCTCTAAGTGTGAACTGATCCATCGTTTGTCACTATTTTTCTTCTTTTGTTTAACTTTACTCCTAACCCATACGTTGGTAGTAACATACCTTTCACCCTAGAATTTATTATTTGGTAAAAATATATTCTTATTGATATAGTTTCTAATGACTGTATACTGCATTACTTTTTCTCGTTTTGTTTTACATTTATGTATGCCTTCCATTGCAGTCCATCCTGTCTTTTTTCCATTTATTTTTACACTGTCAACAATTTTTGACATATACTGCTATGCCATCTCTTATTCTTTATATTATTGCTTTCTGCCTCAGTTGGTTACTGTGTCTCTCTGTTCCAGGTTTAAAATTACATTATGTTTCTGAAAAGGTAATCATTCTTTTGTTTCCTACATTGTCTTTTCAGAATCTTCCTTTATCCCAAAATATATACTAGTGAATTATTAGCAGCTCCAGTGAAAACTGAACTGCTCAAGTTAAAATGCCCTTCTCCCATGACTCAGCATTCTACAATCCAGAAACATACTGGCTGGGATGAGAAAAGAACTTATAATCACCTAATTTGCTTGTGTCTGAATAGTAGTCAACTGCCATGAATTACAGATCAGTCCTCATCTGCTCTTTGTGGTAGTTAACTGCTGTAACTGCATCATGGAGGTATAGGCACCACCCCCTCCCAGTCACTCAGTCTCTTTCATACATCTCCATACTTAGATACACACACACACACACACACACACACACACACACACACACACACACACACACACACACACACACACACACAAACACGCACAATCTCATACATACATCACATACACTCGCTCACACAACTCCTGACCCTACCTTATCATTAAAATCCACAGTACCTGCTTCTTGTGGCAGGACACATTTTTTGGCCATGCTCACTATGTCAATATGGTAAGGATGGCCATGCTGATGGACATGTCTAAGCAATTTCATGAATCAGTTAGTGTATAGATGCCTTCCCTGAGGCAGTTATGGGGGAGAGAGAGAGAGAGAGAGAGATCACATGGCAATTCAGCATATGCCTCTCCACCCGACTGCCTCATTAGCATACAGCATGGCTGAGGAGCCAGCACTCTGTGGTGCTGCACAACTTCATACTAGAGCACAGTGCCACACCATGTTAGGGCTGTGTATGAATCCAAAAAGGTGATTGCAAGGTCTACATGAATGGTGCGCCTCATGATAACCTTTATGTATTTGCAATGTGTTTCTCAATGCTAGGCTGACACCTGTAGTTTCTGATAACTTCATCAGTTTTAATTGCATGCTATGTGGAGTTATGAGTAATGATTTATAAAAAGTGTAATTTTGTTTGCTTGTTGGTCATTAATTCTCTGGATTTAAATCTTGCTTACCTCATTTTTATTGGCCTTCATAGAGTTTTCAGTCAAAATATGTCTCAGTAATTTTGTTGGTTAATGCTGTTTCTCTTGTGTACTTCAAAATGTTATTTTTAATAAATATACATACATATATATGTATTATGTATCTATATACATATATATATATATATATATATACATAAATATATATCTGTATATATAAATATATATATATATATATATGTATATATATATATATATATATATATATATATATATATATATATATATATATATATATATAGACACACACACACACACACACACACACACACACACACACACACACACACACACACACACACACAGATACAGTTAAAGCCAAAGCAAGATCTTCAAGGAAAAACAAACCTGCTTGGTGGACAACTGCCATTAATAGGCTATATAACAGGAGAAAGAAACTGCTGTCTAAGAATAGTAAGGAATGGTCTCAAAACTGGAAACACTCCCAACTCAACTTGAACAAGCAAATAATGCTCCCAGTGAAGTCCTCCAAAGCTAACTACTAATCCAAATTAACTTCCCTAACTAAGGATAACCACAAGGTGTTTTTTACCTCATGCATAACCTCAAAGGTAAGGCAAAGATTTGCACTGAGCTCATAGTCAATGGTACTACATATACAGAACCTGTGGATATAGCAAACCTGCTGGCTGACAGGTTCATTGAAAATGTTACTCCCCTATTGCTGCTACATATACCCCAAAGCATCTGTAATAACTGGCCCCCACCTAGTATCTCTGAAGAGCAGGTCTTAAATGCCCTCTCCAAGACCAAAAACACAGCCTCTGTGGGACCAGGCAACATTGCGGGCTGTGTTCTACATGGGTTAAAATAGGAATTAGCAGCATCACTGGGCACGCTTTTCAATCACAGCCTAAGCACTGTCTTCACCCCAGTGGAATGGAAAGCAGCAACCATCATCCCTTTGCACAAAGGGTGCATTCATGGACCCTGGGAACTACAGACCCATTAGCCTGACCCGCGTCATCTGCAAGGCCATGTTAAGGTACTTTGAGCAAGTGACCCATGTGCCATTTGACTTGTGAATGTGAAGCATTTCCATTAAAGCTAGTTCAGAGAGTGTTCTATATGCAAGGCATAACGGATCTTATCAACAAAGGTATAGGAAATCTCCAAATCCTTGACCTCACCCAGTCTGACTTTGTCAAAGGGAGATCATGACTTTAAAACTTGGTGGACTTCTTTGAGACAGTCACCAAAGTCCTAGATGAGGGCAAATCTGTGCATATAGCCTACCTAGACTTTGCCAAGGCCTTTGACACAATCCCCCACAGCCATTATTGATAAACTCATCGAGCTGGGTATCAACCCATATATTGTCAGGTGGGTTGAAAACTGGGTCACTGATAAAGCTCATAATATGGTCAAAATAGGGGGCTCCACTTCCTCCAGTAGACATGTAACCAGTGGTGTTTCGTAGGGATTGGTTCTGGGACCCCTACTGTTTGGAATTACTCCTCCAAAGTAAAGGCTACAACTAAAGGACTGCGGTTAGCAAAGTTTGCTGATGACTGCAAACTGGGAGCGATCATTGAAACCCCTAGCCATGTCAACATCCTGCAAGAAGGTCTTACGTAGATTAATGATTGCTGCCAAAGCCATGGTCTTAAACTTAATGCAAAAAAGTGCAGTATTATCCCCTTTGGCAAGGGTAATAGTCCTACAAACTACAACATCAATAGAAATACCCTAAGCACACAGTCAGTGGTGAGAGATCTGGGCACACAGGTTGACAGCAACTTTAACTTTGATCACCATGTCTCCAGAGTGATAAAAAGTGCATTTTGTATTACTCATTTCATAAGTAAGGGCATTGCCTGCAGAAAAAAAAGAGGTTATAACCCCCGCTGTACTCTTCATCAGGCCAATAATACAGTGCAATGTTCCCTTTGGTATGTTCCTTTCCAAACACCTGCAGCAATTGGAGAGACCACAAAGGTTCTTTACAAAGAAAATTAGAGGTCTTCAAGATCTGTCTTATGTGGAAAGACTGAAATCATTGTCACTTTACTCTGTTTCATACAGACTGCTCAGAGGCGACCTGCGCTTTGCATATAGAGAAATCTCTAAACCAGCTTTAATGGAAATGCTGCGCATTCACAAGTCAAATGGCAAGTGGGTCACTTGCTCAAAGGACCTTAATCTGGCATGTGACATCAACATAACTTGCTGGACAGACAGATTTGTCTCACAGAGGTTGCCCCACATTTGTAACAATCTTTCTACTCATGTTAAATAAAACACTCATTGGCCCTATTTAAGTGTAATTTGGATGAGCGGCTAGGTAACCAGAAATTCACCCCAGGGGTTCCATCTATGTCTCTCTTGGACAGGGCAATAGGTGCTGAGTTTAGTGTCTGCTTGAACCAGGCATCCTTGGGAACATGGGATGAACTTGACTAGTCTTGTAAGGGCCCTGGAGCCATTAGCCTAGCAATCTCCTCTGATCCTATGATTCTGTATATACATATCTATCTATCTATCTATCTATCTATCTATCTATCTATCTATCTATCTATCTGATCTACCTATCTATATATGTATAATCAATATCTATATAGCTATATGTTATACACACACACACACACATACATATATATATATATCTATATATATATATATATATATATATATATATATATATATATATATATATATAAGTGTGTGTGTATATGTAGTTATTCATATATATATATATATATATATATATGTATATATCTATATATATGTATGTATATGGGTCCCCTACAGAAGAACGACAGCTGAAAAGACCAAAACCCACATAACCGTCACGACATGGCTGACAATCAAAATACCGACAATGGGGAAATGGTATGTCTCCGTAGTGCGGAATGGAAAGATTTCCATTCCTGCACTGTAGTGCGATCTCAGAGTTGGTATTTTAAAGTTACGGGGGGTGGGGGCAGAGTCCCCCACGGGGGGGTGCAGGGAGGTGGAGCCTCTCTGCTAGCACAAAAATGGAAATTTTATTTTTCTTTTTTGTGCAGTAATTACATTTTTGGTGTTTCGATTGTCGACCATGCGGTATCGGCTATGTGGGTGTTGGTGTTTTACGCTGTCGTTCTTGTGTAGGTGATCTATATCTATATATATATATATATATATATATATATATATATATATATATATATATATATATATATAATATAATATATATATATATATATATATATATATATATATATATATATATATATATATATATATGATACAAATAGATATAGATATATAGATATAGATACAGATATATGTCACAGCAGGGCCAGTTGCATCAAAGCAAATGGTTATGCAATTCAGCAAGCATCAAAGTAAGCTCATATGCAAATGAATAAAAATTCAAAAAATTATCCATCTATAAGAGCAAATTAAAACTTGAATATTATTATCTTCTTTCTCTGTAACCACATGTGCTATCTTTTCTTACTCAGTTGTATAATTTTATATATTGATTTTCCATGATCATTTTTAATTGATGTTAGTTACTGCTGATCATAAAATAAAAAACAAGTGATTCTCTTCACTTTATAAGACTTGTTTCTCATCCCACACCTGTGTTAATCCTACTCTTTATAGAATAGCATCCATCGATAAACTTATTGTAAAGAATACATTAGACTTTCGGCTTTTCCTGGTTAGGGGTTGCCACCGTGGAACTTTGGTCCGCTAATGATTGGCAGTGGATTTTTATGATGCTGAGTTGCCAGCCCGATGCCCAGCCTTCAACAAAGGCACGCCCATTCACGCTCGTGCCTACCTGCATTTCTTTAATGTCACTCGACTGCAGGGAGGATATGCAAACTACACACAGAAGGCGTTCTAGCCTACAGATCCTTCTTAATTTTAATTTCACTGCATACATGATGTCACCATTTGACTGTATTAATTGTATCGTGAAGCTCACAGCTTTGACTGTCAGACACAGACCAGTATATGTAGGCTGTATTTTATCATACTCAGCAGAGTTACCCATCTCATTTATATCAATGTTTCTGTGGACAGAGTATCATTTGCAGGCTGGATTGCTTTAAATCAAGAGGACTATGTTGCTGTTGATTTTCCCATTAATTAGTGCACTGCATGTGCTATTTACAAACTTAAACTGAACATTTCTCTTGCTTATATTTGGCTGCAACTTCTCACTATCAGGAATCACAGAACAATGCTAATTTTGTACAGTAGACACAGTACAGCCTTCAGATTTTAAGTAGTTCTGTAGGTGCCATTAATTCTACAGCTTTGAACTGTAGCTTTTTAATGCGTGTGCTGTATAAAGATAAACTCAAGCTAATTCTTGTTAGTTAAAACAATGTGGTTATGCGCTGCTTCCCTATTAAATAATACAGCAACTAATACTTATTAATATTTACAGGCACATAAAGTGAAACATTTTTTCCTTTGTATTTGGCTAGAATTTCAGAAACATGAGTATAGTTTAGCTTAATTGCTGTTTTATTGATTGACATCAGCACGAGGGAAATTTCATTAAACCCCACTTTCATCAAGCACTAACTGTTGGCTTTCTTAATTGCTGTGTGGCTGTGGAGTTGGTATATGCAAGTTAAGTGGGGAATGGTGATCTCCCCACACGGCTGGGGGAGGAGCTCAAGGAGGTTGCCTATTGCAAAAATGTTTTTGTTGCTGTTTGTGAAAAGTGGCTTTCAGTGAATATTTTTGCATTATTGTCTGTTGTGGAAATATTGTTATATGAATCCATGTAATCAAAGAGTAAAGCTTCATTCTCAAGTCTAAACTAAAGAAAGTAAAATGAACTGCTCCTATTTTCCATGTGATTGTTCTTTTTTGTTTTTTTGTTTTTTTTTGTTTTTTAGGACATTTTAGGTTAATTAACCCACTGAACTAAACAATCCAGTAGTCTAAATTCTTAAGTAAGGTAAGCAACACGGTTTACTATCAAAATTTCAAAATGAACTCGTTGACTGTACTATCGTCGAACACGGAAGTTCGAAAACGGTAATATCAATGTAAAAAAAAAATCTAACGGGTTTTAACATGGGTCGAGGTCGGTGTTCAGTGTTATTCTGAACTACAAACATCTCCCCTACCTCGACCCATGTTAAAACCCGTTCCTAGATTGTTTTTTTGACATTGATATTACCGTTTTCGAACTTCTGTGTTGGACGATAGTACAGTCGATGGAGTTCGTTTAGAAATTTTGATAGTAAACCAAGCAACACAACACAGAAAAACATGGATGCCTTAACTAAGTAACTTCAAAATAAGTTACTTTCTAGATGTATAGTTAGTCCTGAAGAAACCTTTGATTTATCTCTAATTGTGGCTGCTGATTTAGGATGCTATGTAGTAGAATATTTTGACATTGCAGATTTACAATTATAATGTCAGTATATTACTAAGCTGC
>NC_056743.1:1687500121-1687535418 GCF_019279795.1 Protopterus annectens
ACACTCACATGTCTCCTGTCTGTATATTGTAACCAACAGTCACCAACCTCAAATAGAAAGACCTTGTTACAGTACAACACTTTCATCTGTTAAGTCTTATCAAGTATATAATCTGGAGTTCTAAGTTTGAGTTATAGAGCATCACTACCTTCATGCAACAAACAGAAATACAGCCTTCAAATGCTAATTGATCTATAAACTGTAGTATATTGTACACATTTACACAATAATTTCTCACTAGCAGGAATCACAGGATAATATTTATCTTATTTATTTATTTTATTTTATTTATTTTACATTTGTTGACTGGGAAAGTCTGACTGGATACATGTCCATTTTCAACAGATGCTTGGGAGAAAAGCTCCAAAGGTAGTTATAAAAATAAACATAACAAAAATATACATTTAAAGTTTACAAGTTTAATAATTGTCAGTCTTATGTTTTGCCCTTTCTGCACACTTTACAACATACATTTGTCTGACCATCAAGCCTACTCTGGACACCCTACTAACCCTTTTCTTCCTCAATGGATGAGAGACCTTCAGTCCATTTATTCGCTTTAGGACAGGGTACAGGGGTCAGAAGTGGTACCATCATTTATAGTGCAACATGCTCTTTTACTTAAACTTTATCAATGCCTAGCAGATGTTCATTGGGGTGTGAAGCTGGACTTTAATAATTTCCACAGATGATGTTAGCCAACAAATGGATTTGTCACCTACGACAGACACTTGTACATTTCTTTTGTCTCGAACAGGGTGATTGATGCTCTGTGTAGCTTCAGACCTCCCTCCAATAGAGTTCAGTGGGCTAAAGCTCTTTTTTGCTTCCTTCAGTACCAGCTGGAGCAAGTAGTTGAAACTATGATGATTAGCTCATAGTCAGGGTTTTCTCTCTCTATGCCAAGGCTGCTTCTTTGCAAGTCAAAATCATGTCACTGTATGTTGCTTCTCCACTAAAGTGTGCACTAACTAATATTAGCAAGCTAGTAAAATAAACTAATATATTTTTTCCATTAATGTATCTCTTACTGGATCTCACACAAAAGTGAATTGTTTTTGTTATGACTTGTAATGACATCAGGCAATCTGACAAACAAACCAGTCAATGAGCTGTTATTTTCCAGAGAACTATAGAACTGAATTTTCTCCCATCTTTATTTATTAAGAACATATTAGTGTTCTAATAGTTTAAATGGACCTATGAATGTATTTGAGTATTTGTAGTTTTTATGTATGCATGTACACAAACACACGTTTGTCTTTTCCCAGTTAGGGGTCACCACAGCAGAACTCTGGTCTGCTAATGATTGGCAGTAGATTTTCACAAATGCTGAGGTGCCAGCTCGACGTCCAACCAAGGCACACCCATTTATGCATGTCTTTCAAACGTCAATCCAACCGTGGGGAGGACATGCAGACTCCATACAGAAGGTACTCCCCGCACGCCAGCTGAGTATTGAACGGGAGAACCTCTTGCTGTGAGGCAACAATGCTACCACTGCACCACTGCAGAAGTGCACACACACACACACACACACACACACACATATATATATATATATATATATATATATATATATATATATATATATATATATATATATATATATATATATATATATTATATATATTTATATACATGTATGTATTTATTTGACTTTGCTTATGAGTTGGATGAGATGGCCCAAGTGTCCTTTCTAACCAAAAAACTGTTATACAATTACATAAAGCAAAAATAAACTCAGAACCAGTCACCATGTAATAAATAGAAACATGCATGTTGAAATATTTATGTATATCTAATACATAACTTTGTTTACGTTCTTTTTCAACATAATGGTTTCACTGAAGAGCATAAGATGAACAATGCATACTAAATGTTAAAAAAAACATGATAATTTTACATGTCTGGTTATATTACCACCTTATGAAAAGCTGAATAACTTAGGAAATGGTTGAAAGTATATTCAGTTATTTAAACAATTACACAAGTAGGAAACAATGCTGGATACGGAACAGAACTGCACAACAGAGAGGATACATTTTCTATAATAATTTTTTAGAAACACATTAACAAGTATCAACTAGTGCTGTGTCTACAAACTGCATTTTGTTGCCTCCTGCTTTAAATACTCAGAAGCAAACAATTTTAAATTTTGGGACTTATATTTTTGAGCTTCAGAATAATGAGACTGAATGTACAAAAATGGGGAGTTGTATACCAAGTTTAATAGCACTATGTCTGAAAAACTTCTCTTTTCTCCAAGGTATAATGATCTTGGATTTAATGTATTTAAGGAGCTGATACAGGGTGTACAGCACCCATAGTAAGTACAACTTTTAAAGGAGAGCAGTGATTGTCAGTATTCACTGTACTTCCTTATTTTTGCTTTTTTAACACAGAATAGTGCTTGTGAGAGACTCACAACCATGTTATAGAATGTTGCTGTTAAAAAATGCACCAAATGATATTTGTATGTATGAAAAATAAAGGGAAACATTCATCGTAAATTTGCTTGTAGCTTGTCATTATGGAAATTACACAACAGGGTTTGCCAGTAATCAAGCCCCTGGTACTGAAAGTTGTTTTTAAGCACTTGACCAACTGAAGCATGAAAGTATGTGAAATAAATGTAAATATTCTTGTTGATTATATTTGTTAATGCTTTGTCATTATTGAACATCATACACAAGAGTTTGTCACAGATTCAAGACAAAGTGGCATTGGAGTTGGGAGGGTGGCCTAATGGTTAAGGTGTTTGCCTTACAAACACAAAATGCAGGGTTTGAATCTCACAAGGGATAATTGGCTAGGCTCACAAGGGCAGTTAGCTTAGTACTAATCTATAAATAAGACGCGTTTCTATATATACTGCTTCCTCTTTAAAAAGTACACCAAAAGAGATCTGCTGATGTGTGAAACATCTTTCTTGCTTATACCTCACTATTGCTTTTCTCTTACAGGTTTCACAGAATAACGCCTGTCAATCAATCAAACATATAGGCTGACAGTTGTGTTTGGGAAGAACAGCCTTGGATTAGAGATTATTTACTGAAGACCAAATGGAATTTGGATTGTAACACTTAGATTAGAGCTTTGTAAGCTGGTATAGTAAACTTTTTCCTTATTCTTTATTTTGTATTTAGAGATGTTCCTGAAATGCTTATAAGTTGGATGGGTGGGTTCACATTTCCCATATGTACTAGGTTTTATCTCTTTCTTTCATGAGTTCTTTAGTTTGTTTGGGTAACTAAGGTGTTACATTTACTTTAGCTCTTTTAGTTCTAAGTAAGACATGTTTCTTGAGGATATTTACTAAAGGTGGGTGAAATGCTGATACTACATCATCCAAGGAGATGGTGCTATCCTACAAGTCACCGTTGTCATTCTTTTTGTGTGCAGATTATATGTTGCAATGAGTGCAGTATGCAACAAAGTGGCATGATTTTCTCTTTTTAACCCTTTTCTCCAGTGTAGTGCAACAGTGGACTTTGTATAATTTTGGTGTCTCTGGAGGGTACAGTGGTGCTCCCCCTTCAAAAAAAAATCTGTTTTTATAGGTTTTTCAGCTCATCATTTTCAAAATTAAATTTCTGCTAATTGGTGAGCCAAGAAAATGATAGCTAATGTATGACAGCTAAAACAGGGGATGGTATAAAATTATTTCCAAGGGAAGGATTTTAACTTTGAGATGAAGGTATCATTTTGGAAGGCTGAGAGCTTACAGATGTTGCTGTACTGGTGCTGTTTATTTGTTATATTATGGGCCCTTATGATGTAGGAAAGCAGTCATGTAACATATCAGGGAGGTTGCCTGAAACATAGTTACTATTTGGGGAGTGAGAATTCAGTCAACAGTGGAGATGTAATATCTTTACCTATCAAGTCGATGAGGCTATGAGATGGGTGAAGTTGTAAAGGTTAATTGCTTTTCTAAAGGTATAATTGCTGATAGTTTGCCAATCAGTGCTTGGATTACCCAAACTTATAGTTTCTTTTGTTAGATTTATGGAAATCCAGTAGAGGATTTCTTCTACAGTGCCAAAATTGTTTCTTTTGGGGCTATATATTCTTATACTTCAGTTTATGCTCACTGTGTTTTAGTATAGTCATAAGAATTTCAGCATTTTTAAGTGTGGGAGCATTTTTTGGATGGATGGGCAGTTTGAAGGAATTTTGATAGATTGTGGTTACTTTGTCACCACTCTTTTGTGTTCTTGTTAAACTTGAGAACATTTTAGCCAGCAGGGAGAATTCATTCCAGTTTTGTTTTATACAGTAGTCCATGTAGGTTTACTTATTTCACACAAATACGCACTAGCCCAGTCATGTCAGACAATAAGGTAAGTTATTTTAATCCACAGGCAATATCTGTCACCTCCCAGCACTCACTTCCACTTTTCTGTATTTAACTACTCTGACTGTGATGAAAATAATGCCCCACAGCCTCTTAGTGCAAGAATCAGGGGCAAACTCAAAAGTAATAAGATACGAATGCTCAAAATCAGGGTAGATTTTTAAACAGTGTTCTTATATACTTAGAAAGTTGCTAGAAAACATTTTCTATATTAGCATACACTTTCTGAAAGATATGAAGTCTGAAACTCAAATGGATGTTATTATTTGGTACCAGTAATCCTCAATAATTTGCCTGAACAACAAAACTTTTATGAGGAACAGACTAAAATCTGAGGAACAATATGGTCATTTTGCAAAATGAGGGTCAGCTATGCAGGAAACTGTTTATCTATCGCCAAAATGATGGGGAGGGAACAATGTTTGAAACTTAACCAATATGCTCTGCACCCTGCATGCATGCTCTTCTGCCATTTCCTGATTGTACACTGTGCTAATAACTTAGGAAGTAAGTCTAGCAGGTGATGCACTGGATTAAGGCTATGAGCTATTAATGAGCTACGTCCTGCGGTGCAAGTTTGATTCCCTCTGCCTTCATCAGCCTACAGTGTGACATAGGGCAAGTCACTTAAACCACACACACCGTGGAGTGATTGGGAATTTGAGCTGGGTTCATTAATGGCATCCTGGACTGCACACATAGTAGCTATCTCAAAAGAAACTACCACGTGCAGCCATGTAATCATCAGACCTTATCAATCTGTACAACATGAACTGCACACATAGTCGCTATCTCAAAAGAAACTACCACGTGCAGCCATGTAATCATCAGACCTTATCAATCTGTACAACATGCACTGCACACATAGTCGCTATCTCAAAAGAAACTACCACATGCAGCCATGTAATCATCAGACCTTATCAATCTGTACAGCAGTGGACAGTTAGTTGTTTTGACAAATAAATATTAATTACTTTTTTATGTTTTTTCTTAAACCTATGTAACAAGAACAGGGGTAAATACAGGATATCTGGACAATTCAGAGTAACTGATCACATAATAAACTTACATGCAATGTGTATTATAGAAGGTAATTACATTAAACAAATAACAATACTTAGAATTCAACCAATGATACTGTGCAGTAATGTTGGCTCTATGAAAGAACACAGCAACGTATCAATGTTGAAATGAATCCGCAGACTGAATTTTGGTAAACTTGTGAATAACATGAAAACAAAACGTATCATGGCTTATATCTTTGTTTAGAAGCATATTGTTGTGATGCAATGGAATGTGGTGTTGCCTCTGATTGCATTTTTTTCCGGTTCAGTTCACAACTTGCATACTTCCCCATTACATCTGTGTGTGCTTTATTTGAATGTTTTAGTTTTTCCTACTTTCTAGATGTGTGCATGCTGTGTGTTAGGAGTGTACAAATAGTGAATAGGAAGAGTGTGTGGGAATGTTGATAAAGAGTGCATGTGTGTTTGCGTCTGTGCATGTGTGTGTGTGTGTGTGTGTGTGTGTGTGTGTGTGTGTGTGTGTGTGTGTGTGTGCGTGCGTGCATTTGTGTCTGTCATCTGTGCATGTGTGGATGTGTGTGTGTGTGTGTGTGTGTGTGTGTGTGTGTGTGTGTGTGTGTGTGTGTGTGTGTGTGTGTGTGTGTGTGTGTGCGTGCATTTGTGTCTGTGCATGTCTGCGTGTGTATGGGTGTGCATGCATTTGTGTCTGTGCATGTGTGTGTGTGTGTGTGTGTGTTTGTGTGTGTGTGTGTGTGTGTGTGTGTGTGTGTGTGTGTGTGTGCACCTGTGCATCTGTCTATTCATATATGTGTATGAGCATGTTTGTGGGTGTGCATCACGGGGTGGGATGACCACTGAACACCAGGAGGGACATTGGCTTCTCGCACAAATTGGGTTAAGCAGTTAATTAGACAATGCATGACAGAATAAAGGAGGGGATTAATTCACTTTTTGCAGAATGGATTTATGTGAAATATGGCTTCTTTAGGAAATAAAAACAGGCAACAGTGTCCTGAAAAAAAACAGAATTTCTGTGTTATGTTAATGCAAAGTCGAATTAAGTTTCACATTGCACTGAATGCATGTTTATGTGGAATATATACAACTAGGGAGATAACATACATAACCATTCAGTATGCAATTTTGGTTAATTAACTACAAAATATTGTGATCAATAGGGTAGATATACATACATATGATAGAGAACTGCCTGAGATAAAGTGTTAGAACTTTATCAAAAGCTATAGAGATCAATTAAGTAGTTAAGTGGGTTGAATTAGAGGTAGAACAAGGTTAGCAGGGAAGAGGGGAATGAAGATAGGGTGAGAAGTAAGAGGGGTACAGATATACTGGAATATAGAGAGGAGAAATAGGAGAAAGTGTATTGACGACTAAGGTATGGAGATAGGCGAGTAATGGCTTAGGGGGAATTAGCCAGGGCAGATACAGGAGCAGGTCCAGTTGTTTCTTATGTATTCCTTTAGGGTTTTTTTTTAAATTGAGCTGGGCTGGTATTGTCTACAATATGTTATGGGATAGTGTTCCAGATCCTGGAAATATAGTTAGAATAGAAGGAGTCACAACTCATGTTGTTGCTTTTAGAGACATTTAGGAGGGTTTTATGAGAAGATCAGTGTTGCCTAGTTGTGGAATATGGAAGAAGCATATTTTGTTGAGCTGGGGTTCTGTCAGGTTGGTATACAATTCTATGGGGAGAGATGAGCTGGGTATACATTAAAAGAATGGGAAGTTCTGACCATTTTAGTTGACATAGGGCAGAACAGTGGTGGAATCTGTGTGGGGAATTGGTGGCACATTTTCCTGTTTTATTGTAGAAGGAGTTTAGTTTTCTGAGGTTAGTTTTGCTTAGGTTAATGAATATGGAGGAGGCATAGAGCAGTGTGGACAGGAAATGTGCTCTTGCTATTTCTTGTCTGGTAAGATTTGTAAGAAAAGGCTTGATGCGATGCAGGGAGCCTAGTTTAATGTGAGTCTTTTTCATGGTCTGAGCTAGGTGTTGGTCAAATTTCATTGTGTTATCAATTATAACATCTAGTAATTTTGTTTTGGAAATGGCTGAAATACTGGTGTTATTGGTGGTATTTCCACATAGATAATAATATTAGGACTAATTTGGTGTATCATCATATTGGTGACAGGAATAGGGGTTATGAAATCGATATAGTGAGAAATTATATTTATTTTGTTACTACATATAATATACTTAGTGAACAAATAGTGGAAGATACTATTAACCTATGATGTTAAAGGATAGAGAGCTGTATAATAAGATTAATAGGAGTCCTCTATGTCTCTTATAGAAAAGGTAGAAGCATAGCTGATTCTGTAGTACATAATAGATTTGTTTTATGTACACCTAATATTAATGTACATGTTGAAAGTAATGTTGGCACATGATGTGGTAAATGTTCACTATGTCATCTTGCTGTTAATTATTTTCCTAAAATTAATAATGTGAGTTTTAAACCGATGCACAAATTTGATTGTAATACAGATAGAATAATTTATGTTTTACAATGCCCCTGTCAGTTGTTTTATATTGGTGGGAGTCAGCGATTCTTCAAAATTAGGTTTCAAGAGCATGTAAGGGATATTAGGAAAATGCATTTGGAGAGTCCGCTGACTATTCACTTTAATAATTTACATGCAAGTGATGCTTCTTTGTCAAAGGGCTGCATTTTAGAACAAGTTAAACTTAGATGGGGAAAAAGCAAATTTTAAACATATATTATTGCATAAATAAACTGTTTATATTTTAAAACACAATAGTTTGGACCCTAAGGGGTTAAATAAAGATTGTGAATGGAAATATGTGATTAACTGATAGGGTGATTGCTTTATTGAAATGTTAATTGTTTTATATGTATGCTTATATAAATGGTTTGTTTGATATGATTTTTACTCCTTTGAAGGATTCTATGCTGAGGTGCTAGAGTTATTAAATTTCTTATTATATCTGTGGCTGTGTTTTTTTTTTTCTTTATTCTTTTGTGGCTTGGTGTTTTTGGTGGAGTGTATCTCAACAGTTGTAGGGGTATTTAGTGTTTTGGTTGGGGTAGAAGAGCATCAGTTTGGTTTTGGATGGGTTCAGTAGAGGTTTGGCTAGCCAGGTTTCTCCTTCAGAGAAGGACTGTTGAGTGTTTATTTCTAATTGTTTAAGAGAAGGTGCAGTACAGATGAGGGTAGAGTCATCTGCATATTGAATGACTGAGGCAAGAGAAGTGGACTTGTGTATCTGGTTAGTGAAGCTGTAGAAGAATATAGGGCCTAATATTGAACCCTGAAGAATACCTGTATCGACAGGAAGAAGAGTAAAGAGCTCCTGTTGCCGTTTGACCAATTCCTGTCAGCCAGTAAGGCAGCTGTGGAACCATGTTAGGGAGGAATGGCTGAGATTAAGGATGGCAAGCTCAATGAGCAGTTACTGGTGGGAAACTAATATCAAAGGCTTTAGAGAGATCTAGAAAGACAGATGAGACATATTTACCTTGGTTTCTATATTGGTTTACAGTGTCAGTGAAGCAGTAGAGCAGTTGTAGTGCTGTGGTATGGTTGGAATCCATGTTGGGCAGGAGATAAGAGGTTGTTGGCAAGGAGATGGTGTAACACCTATCTATGAATACATTTTTCTAAAAGTTTGTAAAGGGGTGAGAGAATGGCAATGGGTCTATATTTGGATAGTTCTGTGTTATTACCCCCTTTGTGCAAGGGAATGATGTATGATATTTTCCAGCTTTGTGGAATGTAGTTTTTGAGGATAGATCAATTAATCAAGATTGAGACTAGGAAGACAATGGTATCTACTGCTTTCTTCAGAAATTCTGAAGGTAGGTTGTCCGCTGCTAGAGTAGTGAGCCTGAGTTTTTTTTGAGTAGTTTTTTGATGAAGTGGGTTGGAACAGGTTTAAAGGAGAGGCTGTTACTGACTGGATTATTAGTGCTTGGGATAGATGGAGGTGTTTTTTGATGAGAGTTGATTAGGGAGTATATTGAGGTTGTAAAGAACATATTGAATTGGGAGGCTGTACTGTTGGTAGATGGAGTTGTATTTGGTTTGGGAGTAGTAGTATTTCCTAGTTAAAGTATTTTTTTTATGGTTGACTAACATTTTTTAGGATTATTGTGGATTAGTTTTTGAACAGTTGTGCAATACGTTTTTTATGGGATTTTATTTGGGATTTGGCTTTGTTTTAAGCTGCTTGTAGAATTGTAGGTTTTCTTGAGTTGTACTGCCTTTCCAGTGTGACCAAGTTGTGTTCCTTTGTTTAAGTAGAATTTTTGTATATTTTGTGAGCCATGTTGTGTAGTGATTTTTCTAAATGAGTGGATCTGCAGTGGGCTAAACTATTGAAAATGTTTAGAAAAGGTGTCATTAAAGTGTTGTACAGCAGCATCTAGTATTAGGGTTTTGAGTGGTGTCCAATTACATACTTGCAACTGAAAAAGAAATGTTTGGGCATTGAATCCCTTTTTGTTACAGATTAACTGGATATGTGGCTACCAGGGCGGGCTTGTCTTGTTTTTAAGGAGATATGTAGGGAGGTGATCACTAATATTATCTGGGAGGCAACCTGTTTGGTAGGTAGCTGATGATTTGTTAGTGAGGATCTAATCTAGAATAGATTGTCTATTGAAGTGTTTATTAATTCTAGTGGTTTCTTGGATGAGTTGGGAAAAGCCATGTAGACTTATAAAGTTAGTGAGATTGTTGGAGTTAACAGTAAACCAATCAGTATTGAGGTCACTCATTATAATGGTTTCTTGCTGGAAGGTTAGGGATGTCCAGTGCAGTATGTCTTCAACCGTGTTTAGGTTGTCACCTGGTGGAATATAGATATCAATAATTATTAGATGTTTGCTATTGTTGATTTTTAGTTTGGTGGGTAGAATTTCATCATTCTTGAATGTGGGTATGTTTGCTTTGATTAATTCTAGTTCTAAGTTTTGTTTGTACTTTATGGCTAACCCACCCCATCTCTTGTTTGGATGATTGTGTCAGTATAGGTTGAAAACTGGTGGAAGTATTTTGTTATTTTTAATTTCTGGTTTGAGCCATGTTTCTGTAAGGATTGATATATCAGGGTAATATAAAGAAATTAAATTGTGGAGTTCATGCACCTTGTTGACAATACTTCTTAGGTTTAAATTCAGTAGTAGAAGATGGTGTCCTTTGGAGGGATGGGGATGATACAGCCATGTGTTGGGCTATGAGGGGTGGTAAGTATTTGGTTAAGCTTAGGGTCAGGGTTTGGGTGTATGTTACCACTGAGTTATAGTTATGTTAGTATATGTTTTTGTGAATTTGGTTAGCAATTTGTTGTGGTATAGGACTTTTTGTGGCTGTGAGTGAATTTGGTAGGATTTGAGTTGAAAATAGCTTATGTATGTTACAGTAGGTTATAAAGATTAGGTATGATTTTAAGTTTGTATTGAGTTGTTTGATGGTGGTGGCTGATAGTAATGGAGTTGAGATGATAAAACTTTTGCAGTGAATTGTGGTAGGATGTTAAGTAGAAGATAGCAAGTTGGATAAGGTTAGATGTGGGGAAGGATAGGTTTAGTAGTGTGTGAATTTTGTGAGGTGTAGTCATTTTGTAGGAAGAGGTTAACAGCATATGAGATAAGAGTGTGGGATTGGTTAGGGATGGGTATAGGGAGGGGCCATTTGTAGTTAAGGTAGGTGGTAGTGGGGGCAGGTGGAATTTGGGGGCAGGGTAGGGGAGTGGAGTGAGGCCAAGCAAAGAAAAGGGCAAATGGAACGGGTTGATCCAGGTCACGAAGCAAAGTGGTTGAGCCAGGTCACGAAGCAAAGTGGTTGAGCCAGGTCATGAAGCAAAGTGGTTGCGCCAGGTTGTGAGGAAAAGTGGAAGAAAGAAACAATCTACCACACCATTGCAACCTTTAGGATGGAGATGAGTAAAACCTAAAGGGTACCGGCTTACTGTACAGCACTAGGAACAGTAATTCCCCTGCCAGTCCTAGGTTTCAACTGTATGTATGTATGCATATTGATGCAAAACATAGAATTCCTTCAAAAATGAAAGAGTGTACTGTTTTTTTTAAACAACTGGTGACTGTTTAAGCAAACAAAAAAGTGAACAAGCAACATCTGAAATTCAGAATAATTTTTATAAGGTTGGATGCTATCACAGGAACTTGGGATTGTTTATATAATGCATGAACAAGTGTTTGGGCTCACTTTTGGGACTGACAGTAGCATAAGAAATAAAATGACTGATTATGGATATGATATTAAAATGACAGAGGTGAAACAGAAAGTGCTGTTATATCACAGCAAGAAGTTCCCCAAGTTGATTCTCATCTAGGGTGCCTTCTGTATGAAGTCAGTCTTCTGTAGGCTTGTGTGGGTTTCCCCTGGATGCTCTGGTTTCCTCCCACATTGCAAAGACATACAGTAGGTGGATTACACATTCTAAATTGGCCATAGGTGTGAGTGTGTGGTGTGGAACAACTACCATGGCAGGATACCTGGTGGTATAAACCTTGGCTCTAGATGACTGTCATTGTTAAAGCAACACCCCAACCCCATGTGAAAAATGGATAAAAGGGGTGATGGATGGATTAAAATGACTGTGTAAAAATCGATATGTTAATGTAAATGATATACAATTCAATTTAGGCTGAAGAGTAGAACTTTGTTACACACTTAATAACATTCTGGATTTAAAGAGTTCCAGTTGTATTAAATAAAACAGAAACAAAATGTCTCTCCCTATTGACATGTCAGCACTTGAAATGCTGAGTGCCAAAACCAAAATAGGTAAAAAACCCAGAGAAGAGCAAATTTTAAAAATTGCTCTTTTCCTTAAAAACTATTTTTGCAAGGGGCAGGGGGCAAGCCACTCCTGCACTGCTCCTTGTGGGAAACAAGCCCTCACCCCCCAAACTTTTATATACCAACCCCAAAATCACCATAGCTCAGACATACAGGAATATTCTGACAAATGGCATCTCAGACTTAATATATGTAGGTCTGTTCTTTTGGCCATTCAGTATCTGTACTTTTGGACTTGCTCTAGTGGAACCAACATTTCAAATGATTACTCAAAAAGCTATGCAATATTGATAAATCTAGTAGCAGCAAAAAAGACATCTGTATGTCAGAGAAGGTTTAAACACTTTACAGATTACTTCGAACCCCATCCCTTGATGATATCTTAATGTATCAGATTTATTAAGAGAAATAAAATGAAGTATAAAAATATTGTGGACATCTTAAAAGAGCTGCATAGAACAATTGAGAATTGCAATTCTATAGAAGACATCATGTGCAGGTAGCATAAATGATGTAAAAAGGGACAGATATGCATGTGAGACATGGAATGAAACTGTAAAGTTCTTCAATGCCAGCGTTAGTACTGTCGCAGTCTTTGAGGTTACTCCACAAAAATGTAAAAATGCATTGAGGTAAAGCTGAGCTCCTCTGCCAAAGACAGTCCAGAGTTACAACACAGTGTAACTGAATATAGAAAAAAACAGATTGTTTATTAACTTTCCAAAAAGCAAATGTATTTTATTTTGCATTTGTTTACTGAGAAAGATCGACTTGGAACAAAGCGAATTTTCAGCAGAGGCCCGGGGATAAACGTTCCAGACACATGTCTTTGTAACATGGGAGGAAACAGGAGCACCTGGAGGAACCCCAAACAGACACAGGGAGGATATGCAGGCTCCACAAAACAGGCACCCACCCGAGAATCGAACTGGAGAACCTTTTGTGGAGAGACAGATGCAGGATGCAGATAGGTAGACATGAGTCATACTGTGTGTGCAAAATGATGCAGGCATGCCAAATGGAGATAGGTACAGAAAATGCACACTAAGGCCTGTTCTGCTTGGAGTTAAGTAATATGATTTAAGCAGACTGTAGAATCATTTTGATTACTCCAGAAGAGGTAGCAAATCGAACTTGAGATGGTGCTCAATACAACAGCCAACATCTTTATAATTTCTTTAACAAAGAATGCCAATTTATTTCCGTATCTTACACAAATTAAGTGACATTAAAGAATTACACATATCAAAGGTCATCCCCAGTATGCAAAATAACTGGACCAGTGAGGTTTAAAGATAAAATTCAAAATCTCAAGGCGATAGGCCTCTGGCAGTTGGCGTAGAGGATAAAGGCTTTGAGTTGCACCTGCTTTGCTATAGGATTTGATTCCCTGAGATGTTATTTGCCTACTACATGACCTTCAGCTATCCACTTGTTTAGATGTTGCTCTTGGGTCATCCCTGAAAAATGGACTGTTTTTCCAGTAGGCCTACCCAATTAACAAATGGGTGTTGCTATTACTATTATTGTTATTATTACTATTATTATTATGTGTATGACACAGAATGGACAATGTGTGGCAGAGAATGAATAAAGTGACTTTGCCCTGACTGTCACTGTAATTAGCATAGCCGACCTTAGGCATAAGCCAACTAGGCAGCTGTCTAGGGTGTCACTGTACCAGGGTTACTTTTCCAGTAAACTAGATGGTGTTAATAGACCAGGATGGGGGCACCAGGTGGTGTGGGTGTGTGCCATGAACCCTTTTGCCTAGGGCACCATTTGACCTAAGGCTGACTCTGGTAATAAGTAGCAGAAACTAAAGGCAATACCAATCATGTCACTCATGAATAGTTAATATTATTTATTTATTTATTTATTTATGCATGCATGTTATGTTGGCCAGGTTTCAAAGGAGATGTGAGGTACTATTCTCATAAGTAAAGGAAAATGGCCAGTGATCCTAGGAACTTCCTCTACTCATTTTCATAGGTGCTGTGGGATCTTTTGAATCCACCTGAACCAACTCAAGAAGACGAGAATCTTTATTAATATCACATATGAATGATGACATTATTAATTACAAATGAACTAGAAAGAAATGCAGGTCCTAACTTCCATAAGGTCAGGAAGATACCTTCTCTTAATAGCTAAGACAGAAAGAGAACCACTAAGGCTACATATTGCCTGAGCACTATGCAATGTACAGTGGTGGAATGCTATGTAATGTAGAGCTCAATGTAGGAAAGGGACCACACCCACACTTCCAATAGTCAAGAGAAGTAAATAATGGGACATGCAGGGATTTCAGACTACCTACTAAGCCAGCAAAAGCAACCTTTAAAAAAGGAAAACTGCAGCACCAGGAAAACAACAGTTTGGGGCAAGAATGTCATATAAAAGAACTTGAGCAAGAGGGAGTGTATAAATACTTGGGAAATGATGAAGGATCACCAATAAAACATGAACAAATGTGAATAAAGCTCAGTAAGGATTACTTTAGAAGACTTAAATTAATCCTGAAAACAGCATTTACATCTAGGAACAAGATCCAAGCCATAAATCAATTTGCTGTTCCTGTCCTAACTTATAGTTTTGGAGTGAATGACTGCCCAAAAAGTGTTGGATAGATTGGATATTAAAACAAGAAGGATACTTCATGCTCACCAAATCATTTATAAAAATCAGTGTATACCAAGATTATATATTCCCCATTCCGGAGGAGGGACGGGCCTCCTTGAAATTGATTACGTGTATAGATCTGCAATCGTGGGACTCCACACATATCTACTGACCTCACAAGATCCAAATGTAGTGAAAGTTTTGAAACACGAGTAGAATTAATCTAAGATGACATCTCTGCTTAATTTAGCAGAAGCATATCAACGTCAAGCAGGAATGGAAATCAAACCAGAAGTAGATAAAAACCAGGCAGCAACTGAATGTGCCAAAAAAACAAAAGAAAGAATATAAAGTGAAGGACCAGATGAAAAGGCAAGAAATGTGGAAAAAACATAAATGTAGTTGTAAGTATAGAAACCTTCTGGAAGAGCCTCATGTTAATCAAGAATGAATGCAGGAATGGTTAAGGAGAGGTGAATTCACATCAAGAAATGAAAGGTTAATATTGGCAGCCCAAGATAGTGGGCTATGTACATGCTGGTTTACAAAGTCCGTTGAACATGTGGGAGAAACAGGTTTTTAAAACCGAATTGGAAATAGTCACCCACCTTGTTGCTGGTTGTGATGCACTAATGACAGAGGGACTATATACTGAAAGGCATAATAATGTGGCAAGACTGTTACACTGGAGATTGTGCAAACATTATAGTATCAAAATGGCTGCAAAACACTGGAAACATGAGCCACAAAGAATCATAGAAAATGATGAAGTTTATATCACATGGGATCACCCAATACCAACAGTTCAAAAGATAGATGCTAGAAAACTGGATATAGTGGTAGAAAGAAAAGAAGACATAAGTAGCATTGATCATTGAAATCGCCACACCTAGTGACTACAGCGTCTTGCGTACAGAGAGACACAAAGTCATAAAACACCTTGATCTGCAGGCAGAAACAAGAGCCATGTGAAAGAAAGATACCCAGACAGTTCCAATAGTAGTAGGAGCAACTGGTCTTATAAAAACAAATTTACAATTGTATTTAGATATGTTACCAGTTTATGTAACACCGCTGGAATTGCAGAAGGAGTCATTACTGGGCACATTGCAGCTCCTGTGAAGAGCACTTTTGGCTAACATCAAAGAGTGAAACAATACTAACTTCATGAACTTTAATCATACTTTGACTTAGGAATAGGTCCATTCCTGTCATGGTATTAGAAACCCAAAAGACTCGGAGAAATTAAAAAAGCCAGCACTTAAGACTATACAGAATCTTTTACCAGCAATATTCTTCTAAGGAACTCAAGACAATTGACATGTATAAGGCGATGATGCAGTGCAACTGACTGATTTTTTTGAATAGCATCTGCTTTATATTTGGCAGCAAGTAATAAATGAAGATCTACATAGATGCAGTGTTACCAAGACATTGTTGTGATGGCAAGAATGAAGAGAAGAACCTGGCTAATTTATGAAAATTCCTAGACAAACTACTAGAATATGATCTTAAATGAATAAAGATTTGAGTGAATTTTTCAAGGCTGGACTATCATCTTTTAAACATGATCAATATGATCAGGCAATATGGATCGCAGTTAAACATGGAGGATATGCAGCAGGTACCTAGGCCTTAGAATGTTCTATGGTAGAGGTTTTACATGGGATCGACAAGCTATGACGATAAGCTTCTGCAAAATCTTGCAGTGGTATTACAGCTATTAAATACCATCAAATGCTTTACTGCAGGGTGGATCTGAAATGATATGGCTGGATGGTTGAAACACCTTTGAGATGTCAAAGGAAATTAGTACATTAAATGAAATGGTAACCCACTTTCATGTAATGTTACATCCTAGGCTGCCATAAAATTCTGCGTCATATGGAAAGGTCACTCTTTTGTCACACAAGCTCTAAGCACTTCATAGACAATCATACCACTTTCATCAATGTTATTGACCAATACTAAATAATATTATGACTGCATAGAAAGAGAATCCCTTGTCTCACCTAGCAGTAAAAGGGGAAATTCAGCCATTACCTATTAGGAGGACATGTGCGTAGGTTACAAGTTATCAGTCATTAGTAGATATTTAAAACCTGCAAGAAAAGGCACTGATATGTCAACAGTGAGATCACAAAACTAGTCTGTATTACAACTAATGTTGAGTATAAGGAATAAGAGCACATGACAATGGGGATTTTGAAGGATTGTTACATTACTGTACAAAATATCTGAAGAAACAATAGATGTGCCCCAGGATTCAATTCAATCCGTGTAAGCTCTATGTAGAGCCTGCATGAACTGTACCCATGTACATGGACACTGTTCCCCCTCAGCAGCATGCCATGCATAATAATCATGGTGTGCTGCCAAAAGATATCACAGTAACATGGATATTACATCCATGCAAGCAGCAGTGTAGAGGCTGTCCTGTGCTTGTAGTAGTAAGCACAGGACGATAATCATTGTAATGTAGTCTGCTATTGTATAAATATTTTTTTTTATTTATTCTTTTTTTATTCTGCCTGTTTGCTCAGTGTGGCACTGTGCTTAGCAATGCTAACAGGAACCTTAGTTGTATCTGTGAATGTATACTGGTTCTCTTAACTATCCAGGTGGATAGATAGGGTGAGTCATGACCACCAGTGTAGTAAGTCCCGGGTTTGAGTCCTGAGGAGTCATACCTTTTACATTTCTTGCTGTGAAAATGTGTCAGGTGAATGAAATGGCATTTTAATTAAAAATAAAAAATTGTTACATTTACAAAGGCTACACAATGTTAAGCATCGCTTAAACGTGGTCAATGGTTTACAAAGTTTGCATGTTGCTAAGCTCCACTTAAACACAATTGTGTGAGTTTGCGCAGTGCTTAGTTTCACTAAACTGGTTTGCACGATGCTAAGCAATGAGGCACATTTTTGAAAGTTACATGATGATATGTAAGGGTGGAAATGCAGCCTATATTAAGGCCAATAGGCAGGAATGTTACAACATTCATTAGAGTCTTCACTTGACTATCGGTATGCCTGGTGATGTTGGACAGGGAGCAAGCTTTTGGGCACAGAAGTGGGCTGTGCAGGGGACCAGAGTGTTTGCCAGACTCCTGCTGAAAAACTATGAACCCCGGCTGCTGCAGGTTGATTTCAAGGGCTCAGAATGTAAGTCTGAGACCTGGGATCAGTTGGCTATGGAACTTATCAGTCTTACTGGTATCCTCTGTGCTGATAAGCAATGTCATCAACACTATGATGACCTGAAGCATAGAAAGAGGGGAACCTTGGACACCTAGCTCAAAGAAGCTCAGGCTGGGCAGACCCCATAGATATGTAAGTATATTTGGCATTACTTTAGAAATGTTCAAGCTGAATCTGTGCACAGCTGATATGCATATTGGTTTGCTTCTCTTACAACAGTTGCAAAAGAGAGGATCCACAATGTCCAGACCCATGCAGGGTGTCTGGCCAGGATGAGGTGTGAATGTGGCAGGTAGGGAATCATCAAAGCAATAACCTAATGCATAACGGAGTTTGCAGTCGGTACAGTCAGGCATGACATACCTGGGAAATGTAATATGTTTAGTAATGTGTCACTGCCTACCTGAAATGGTAAAGCAAGTTAAGTCAAGTAAACATGTATTATTGTGTACTATTGCTTACAAACAGTTGGTGTTGGTGTCTACCCAGATTAACAGTCACTGTTCTGCTGTGCTCTTTGTGTGAACTATTCTGTAGGTTGCACTCAAGTAATGATATGGGTATAGGGGTTATTTCTTAAAAGTCTGACACAGCTATCCAAGCTGTACATGCCAGACTTGAAGCAACATTAATCAACGGATTTTAAAGGGTGATGGTGCTCTGATATGTACTGTTTTCAAACAAAGAAGTGCCCACTATTCTTTAGTCACTGCATGTGTGTTCTAATCTAACACCAGTCAACTGTACAGAGGAAATGAATAAAGACTGCAATAAGGTTTAAGCCTGTGTTTTGGCCATTTTGTGTCATATAATGCTGGACATTCCACCTACTCAAAGAACAAGGTCTATGGGTAAGGTAGCTGACATTCTGGCCAGATATGCATGTGTATAAATGCCAGATTTGAAGGTACATTATCAATAAAGTTTAAAGCAGGATTGTGCTTTGATAAGTAATCTCTTTAAATAACTGTGCAGTATGGCTGTATTCACTGCATGTGTGTTATAATCTGACACCAGTCAACTGTAAAAAGGAAATGAATAAAGACTGCAAAAAAATTGTCTGATAAATTTAGTGCAATACCCACAGTAAGGTTCAAGCCTGTATTATGGCCATTTTTAGTCAAATCATGCTGTGTATTCCTCTAACTCCAGGAACAAGGTATATGGGTAAGGTAGCTCATGTTTCGGGCAGATATCCATGTGTATAAGTGTCAGATTATAAGAAACAATATCAATAAAATATAAAGCAGAATTGTGCCTTGATAAGTAATCCTTTCCAATAAGTGTACAGTAGTCTTGTACGTACTGCATGTTTTTTCTAATCTGACAGCAGTCACTGTTAAATTAAATGCACATTTTCTCTGGAGTCACAGCTTGTGGGTTCTGATCCCATGGCAGCCAACTAACAAATCACCAGCTGTCTCGTCTACTTAATGTACATGAACATACCTCTCAAATGCCATAATTTTACAGAATGTAATGACTAATGCCCCATATGTCTGGTCCTTGATTAGCAGATAAATGACATTGCTTGGATTGCAATGTATTGGCAAATCCACTTACAGAACACCTTGGTAGTGATGTATGAGAACAGTATGTAAAACAGTTCCCTGTAGTTGTGTAAATGTATTTGTTAGCGCTTGGCCCATACTGTCCCATGCTAACAGGTTGAGAGGTATGTACATGCAATATTATCTATACAAGAATTGGAGTCACTGTACTCACAACTGACATTACACACCTGTAGAAGTATGTAATATTAATATGTGTAGTAATATCACCTGAGAGGTCACTAATGGTATATTTTTCTCTCTCTCTCCACCCCTTATCTTCTTTCATTTATTGTTAGTTATTATTATGATTTGATATTAATATATTAGTTTAAACGAACTGTTATGTTCACCTTATTTATTTATTTATTTTACATTTGTTAACCGGGGGGTGTCTGACTGAGCCAAAAAGGCCCTTTTCCAGCAGAGGCCCGGGGAGAAAAGCTCCACATAGAAAAATGACAGATACATTTAGACATGATCAGTATAAACAAAAATTATAAAAGACATATTTTTACAGGGGTATGCAGCACATCAACAGTTACAGTGGAGAGAACAAACAAAAAAATATCTAAAAATAAAGGTACATAATAGATTTGTGGTGTACAGCTGAAATTTGGAACATAGGTAGAATACATACATAGTACACAGGTACAGTACATACATTGTAGATTAGCCAGTGTTTGTGAGAATAGTTTTCAATCTTAATCAAGTACTCTAGGTTTAGTATGTGTACCTTATCCGCTTTCACTAGCCTGGGGAGCAGCCATGGCACTGCCAACTTTGTTTGAGATGTTGCCTGATGAGGTCTTTAAAGGAGGCTTTGGATGATGTGTTTTGAATGCTAGTGGGGACAGAGTTCCATTTTTTAGCCACTGAACTACTTTATAGTGCATCTCCAAAGCTATTGTAGCTGTTGGTGACTTCTAGTAGTAGCTTTTGCTTGATGATCTAAGTGTGATGAGTTCTATATGAGCAATTTGCAGCAAAGCGGGCAATTCTGTTATAGCAGGCTTACATTTTGCTTAGTTCAGTTTTGTTGATATTAGTGGGTTTCCTCTGGGTGCTCCGGTTTCCTCCCACATCCCAAAGACATGCTGTAGGTGGATTGGACACTCTAAATTGGCCCTAAGCATGAGTGTGCGTGAGCCTTCTGTGGAAGGTTGGGCATTGGGTTGGCAACTCAACATCGTAAAACTCCACTGCCAGTCATGAGCAGACAGGTGATCCTCTGTGGTGACCCTTAACCAGGAAGAAGCTGAAAGAAGAAGAAGAAGTCAGAATGGGCGATGCATAGAGTAGGTTGGATAGAAGTTGGGAGCGAGCAATAGCTGATCATGTGTTGTTGGTAAGAAATGGTTTGATACGGTAGAGTGATCCCAGTTTGGCATGTACTTTTTTAATAGTTAAGTTGAGATGACTATCAAATTTTAGGTGGGAGTCTATGGTTATTCCCAATAGCTTAGCCTGTGCCACTTGAGCGATTGGAGTAGAATTTGTGGAGTAGATTATGAATTGACTGTTATCAGTGTTTTTGTTAGAACTGGTTATAATCATAAGCTGAGTTTTCTTTGGATTGAGGATAAGTTGGGCTTTGGTTAGGTAGTTTTCAACATCAGAGAATGCTAGTTGAGTTGTTTGCAGGAGGATGGGAATGTTTTGTGCAGCACAGATTAAGGTAGTGTCATCTGCATACTGAATGATAGATGCATGCTGTGTGGAGGTATGGAGGTCATTTGTGAAGATTGTGAATAGTAGTGGTCCTAAGATAGAACCCTGTGGGACTCCTATAGTTATGGTCAGCTGAGGAGAGAGAGAATTTTCCCATTTCACAGCTTGTTACCTGTCAGTTAAGTAGCTTTGGAACCAGGTAAGAATGAAATTTGATAGGGGATACTGGTTTAGTTTGTTTAGCAGGATTTGGTGCGAGACTTTGTCAAATGCTTTGGACATATCCAAAAAAAGAGTTGACACCTGCAGGCCTTCATTTTTGAGATGGTTTACTGTATCTGTGAAGCAGAGGAGGGCTGTAGTGGTACTATGGGCAGGTCTGAAACCATGCTGAGTAGGTGACAGGATGTTGCTGTCTAGGAGATATTTTAGCATCTGGGTATGGATGCATTTTTCTAGGATTTTGGCCAGGGGGGAGAGGAAAGCAATGGGTCTGTAGTTATTAAGTTCAGTGGAGATCCCACCTTTATGTATGGGTGTAACACAGGATATTTTCCAGAGTTTGGGCAAATAGTTTTCAACAACTAATCTGTTTATGAGAGTGGAGATTGGGATAGCAATAGCATCTGCTGTGAGTTTCAAGAAATAGCTGGGGAATAGGTTGGCTGCTGTTGATGAGTTTTTTTAGTTTGGAGAGCATACTTTTGATTGATGTGGTGGAAACTGTTTTGAGGGTAGAGCTTTTATTAGTGTTATTTGTGTTGGGGGGGGCTAGTGAGGAAGGAACTGTCCTGTGATACTAAGGATAGAATTGAGTTCACAAAGTGGGAGTTGAATTGTGTTTTGATGGGAACTTTAGTGTCAGGGGTGGTTGGTTTGGGGGTAGCCTTTTGGGTGGATTTTAGTAGCTGGTTTAAATTTTTCCAAAATTTTTGGGGGTTGTATTGGTATTATTTAGTTTGTAATGTGATTTAGTAGGATTTTTTGTCCAGCCTAATGCATTTTTTGCAACGTTGCGCAGTACTTGGTACTTAGGCTTTGTGTTTCTTTGTTTTTTTGATAGTAAAGCCAGGCAGCGTCTCTGGATTTGAGGATTTGTTTGGTTTCTTTTTTGAGCCAGGGGTTTGTAGAGGTTCTAACCTTGATTTTGCATAATGGAGTGACAGTGTCTAGGTATTGTAGAAATGTTTTGTTGAAATATGCTACAGCCTGGTCAAGTGGGAGGGTTTTTAGGGGGGGTCCAGTCACAGTTACAGAGTAAAGTATTATTATGTGTTATTCATACTGGTTTGCTATCAGCATGTTTACTCTTATGTTATTTATTGCTGTGTTGCTCATAATATACCTTAATATGTATTTTGATTAATCCATATTATCTTCAATTATGCTAATATCAACATTTGTTTGGTTATTACTTATCTTACCTTATGCCTATATTTAATTTACTACAGCATGACAAGGTAGACTGGTTCCAGGTGATCCACCTACATTGGCTCCCCGGCTGTGGCACCAGGGCCCAGCACATCTGGGTCACAGCCTGGTGGTTGCCGCTCTGCTGACCCTGGACTACCTGTGGTGTTGGTTACTTCCACCCCACAGGTTGAGGCTGAGTCCTCTGGGAGTGGAGATGGAGGGGGTGATTTTGTCACCCAACAAGAACTGCCAGGTATGGCGTGTAGGGTGCTCCACCAAACTGTTGGTGCACACCTGCGCTGGATGCAGAGCATGCTCACCATCCTGTGGGGCAGCCTCACCCTGGATGCCAGCCTCCACCACTGCCACCACAGGAGCAGTGAAGCAGCAGTGCTGATAGTCCCATGGGTGAGGACTTGAGTCACACTGCTACAGTGTAGATGTTCACAGGACTGGGAATTCAAAACACCCTCCTCATCGAAGGTGCTCACCTCCCTCTTGTATCACACATCAACCCTGTCTGCTGTCTTTTCTGTCTGCAAAAACTTCCTCACTTTCCCAACTTATCTCCCCCATATGTACCTATGTCCCTTCCTCAACATTCTACTCTCACCTAAAAAAACAAATGGGCACCTGTCCCCCCAAAATATATTGTCCCATACATAGCTCTCGATTTCACACACGTGTTCACTGTACACACTTAATTTGGTCCAATTGGCTTGATAACATGGTTATGTTGTCATCACTCCTCTTTAGGAGTGACAGTCCAAATTCAACTAAAAAATCTGTGACAGTGCACAGTTGCTGTTGAAGAAATGGATAGCTATGGTTCTTTCCTACACCTGTTCTGCACATCCCTACCTGCATTTCCTTATGTTTCCCCCCCTGCTTGCACCCAGTTTCACCACTGTTCTATCTCCCCATGTTTCTTTTCTTTAAAGATTTTTTTTTTGCACAATGCAGTGCGGTGTGCCTCATTGCTTAGCAATGCTAAATAGAACTATATTGATATATGCTTTTGGAACAATATTAATCACATTCAAAAAGTACACCTGCTCCCTATTTCAAACCCATGACCATCGCAACTGTAGGTCAGTGGATCACCTCGCCAAGCCACACAGCTGCTAATGATCACACCTGCTTTATGAAAAATATACTAATGCTGAATTTCCTCCTCAGTAAGTGTGTTTAAGCAGTGCTGCACATCACACTGCACCACAGAAATCAGCTAAGAGATTACTAGAAAAATAGTACTGTAATTGGCACTCTAGCACATAAATACATCACCACAGAGGCACATACATAAGCTTGGATGTAACTGAGGTATCTGATAGCAGATAACCCTGCAATTATGTCTGCAACATGTGAGAACACACCTGATAAAGCATTAATGGAAAATAGGATTTTAACTGGGACTCTGATATACAAATACTGCACTCTAAAGCTATATACATAGTAATAGATGTATGTACAGTATTTAACAGCAGATAACTGTGAAATGATGGCTACAACATGTAAATGTTTACCTGCTGTAACTGTGACTCAGTATCTCAGTCTGTAAAATGCATTGAAAGCATTATTGTTTGGTATACATGGTCCTGGGTTCAAAGAAAACTGTGTCTGTTAATGAAAATACATGTATACGGCCATCGATATTATAAAGTGGGACATGTATGTCTGTCTCATCACCTATTTATCCATCCAAAGCAGTACAGTTGGAATGTCTGCATATATGTAATAGAGGAAAAAGGCCTACATATAGGATCACTCTCATCTACTCCTGGTACAAGACTACAAAGTGCAGAGAATGTCAGGTAATGCAGTAGCCTGAACTTCCAGAGGCTGTTGAAGTGTGTACTGAAATTGTGGCACAGTAATATCACACTGCAGTCCACAATGTTTTGATGGTGATATCACAGACAACCACAGCTGCACAAGTAACATACATATATGGAGGCTGAGCTAGACACAAGGGGTGCCAGTACACACTCAACAGGAGACTACTATAACATAGCACCTGGCTTGAGAGTTGTCCAGCTGTGAGACATCATGGTTAATGTACACATACCTTTTTTTCTGGGACACACCAAGAATTTTGCCATGCATTGTGTTACTGATACTGTTAGATGAGAGACTAACCTGACACACATACCTTACTTCCCAGTGGGGTGAGCACTCTCAATCTGGCTATGCCTATACAACACGGCTACCACAGGTTCCACACTAACTCTTTAAGCTTGCTGTCCTGCAAAGTGTTCACCCTTTCTGCCTATGGCTCTTGCCTGCAGCATCACCTTCATCTTCTGTCTATAGCACACACATTTGTATGCAAATTGTAGCTGTGGCAGACCTTCTCTCTGTCCCCACACTATTCTCCATCCCAACATATGAGAAAGGAGTTGTAACCTGCATTGAGACCTTATATCTTGTTCAGTGATTGCATGGGATTGGCTGATTATACTGCAAATCAACTGTGTTGGCTGAGTTTGTCATTTCAGAAGCACAGATTGGTTCAGAGGCAATCACTTGCTAATAGTGAACCATGTTAAAGAGGCCAACAGCTAGCTAGGGAAAATATTGTGTATGAGAATTTCTTTACAGGTTCAACTCATTGTCCCAACATTTATATATCTGTACCCTTCAACAGAAGAGTACTGTACTCCATCAGGTAGGTAACCATTTAGTTTCCAACATGATGCATATGTTTCCATATACTTAGGGGGAATGTGGGATTACAGCAGTAAGCCTTTCTTGGAACTGTACTGATAACATGTCATTGATCTGCATGCGTGAAACCCACAGAGGAACTAGAGTACAGTACGGGTAGAATGCTATTTGTTAATTAGTTATACCACTCTCCTAGAAATTTCACATTGATAGCAGTGGTAATACTACACTGCTATTTGTGTGGCACTGTTGGTTTTAAATATTATGGGGGGTTTATGCCTTTAGGCCACAACTTAATGGACTGCTGTGTTGGGTGTGTGATCATACAACAGTATCTGTCATGGCACAAGCAGGAATTGATGCCTACTGCTACTATCCTACTCACATCCACACCCTTACAATGTTTGCATAGTGTTGAATTTGAGATGTGTAACCAAGCAGTAACAACTGGTAGCCATCTGTTATTATTGCATCTCTACATACTATACTCCCACGCATCTGATCCTGACATGTGGTCCCATTTTGTTGGATTTCAGGAAATATGTATCGCCGAGGATGAGGCCCTTTTACAGAAACAAAGGACAACACTATCCTGGATGCCTTGTGCCAACACCACCAACTCCTGCTGTCCAGGGGGAGGACAAACAGGGAAGAGTGGGCAGCATTGAGGGCTGACCAGGTTTGCAAGGTCAATGCTATCAGTCATCAGAGCAAGACATATGAACAGGTGCAACATCAAGCCACTGATATGATCAACACTGCACACAGAAGAGCAGCGGATATGGCCAGGGATCATAGTGTTACTGGCAGAGGGCCTGCAGTGGAATAACCACTGTCAGCCACTAAGAAATTCCTGGTGAACCTAGGAACACAGGACAGCTCCCATGCATCCATCACGTGGTATGTCGTGGGAGTGGGTGTCATGATTTCCACACAAGAGGAGCATCCAGATATACTTGGTTGGATCAGCATTGTAATACTGTAACATTCAGTGTGTCAAGATGTACATAATTTTATGTGGGTGTCAAGTATTTTTATGGGGATGAAAGAGGTTAGTTGCAGTTTGAATGTCATGCTCAGATTGTGACCAACATACCAATGAACACAGTATGTACTGTAAATGTGAGATATTTGGATGTATTAGCCTGTTATTGTGCAACATGGGTTGTTGTTTACATTACCTCTTCCTCAAACTTTCACAGGACCATCAGGAATCAAATGGGGTCATACTCGTGATCCTGGTAAGCATAACACTGTTGTGTTACAGATGTAAGTGCCTTAGTGCATTGCATTCAGTAAAGTGTTATCTCATGCCTGCTGGCTGGATTGATGTACTGTCTGCATGATTGTCAAGCTCACATATTTTTTCCAGTAGAACATGGTTTAGAGTCATGACAATACCTTATAGTTGTGACCACAATGATAGATTTGCAGTATTTGCAAGACATTACAGATTGCCATATATGTCAACTGTGCAGATTTTTGACAAATGTCAGCAGTTTACATCATTGTTGCTGATGAGATTTTTGATTAAGGAGTTTATTTTTTACAAGTAACTACAGAAGTTTCTTAGAAAATAATGTCCTCAGGTCCTGGTATAAGAGGTTGAAGGTTAAATAAGTCTGTAATACTGATGGCATTGTATACAGCCTAACATATATTGCAATATAGTACTGCAGAGAATAGTAGTGCATGTATTAATATACCAGTTTTCCCTTTTTATCACAGGTGACCGGGGGGGTTGGTCTCTGTCCCTTTCATAACCTGATGTCAGTGACTCTTCAGACTCTGATGATGATGATGACCAAAGTGAGGCAGAAGTGGGGGTTGCAGGGGCTGAGTCTGTCACAGAGGTTGACATGCCTCTTCTGCCCTCATTATCACCGCACACAGTCTGTAGGCCTATGCACCCCCAGTCTCCTGAGGCCGCAGACATTGGACAGACAGAGGGTGGGGACATTGAACAGGAAAGTGTGGCTACTATGGATGCAGTGAGTGTTGATACTGGCCATAATTAAAAAGACGGTGAGGTTCCACACAGGTGGATTGATAGGGGTGCTTGTAGGAGGCCTGATGTCCTTCCACCACCTTTTGGAGGTGTCTCATCATGTGTCACTCGGTGTATGTTTAGGGCCATCATGGAGGCACAGGCATGTTCTGAAAGGAACTCCAGATGAATGCTCATGGTTATGGATCCAGCACAGTCTGACATCTATGACTGTCTCCACCTAATTGCTGATACCCTGGATCGGTTGACTGACACAGTGGAAAGACATTAGTCTGAGAGAGATCACAGAATAGCTGTCTCAGAAGGGTTATTGTCTGTGATGGAACATCTGGTTGGAGTTGAACACTGGACTTGTTGATGTAGGTCAACAACTACATCTGCTGAGAGTCCACATGGCCATGCTCAGTCATGCTCCCATAGTGACAGTACATCCAGCACCCCAGAGGAGAGTGTGCTGTCCACACCAAGACATGGCAGGCCAAGGGCTTGTGGTCCTGGGCTTTCCCATGAAGGATACGATCCTAGCTGACAGTAGCACCCTCAGGTAGTAGTGCTGCTTCTGACCATGGGCATATAGGTGCCAGAGCAACTCCTGGCAGAACCAGTTCTTGTGATCAGGGACAGAGACAATGAACAGTCAGCTCTGCCATGCACAGCTCAAAGCTGTCCAACTTACAGTAATGTAGGGCTAGCACTCAGCTTGAGTCTGTTCATGCAGACACTCACACACCACTGTGAGAGTCAGGTCACCTGCAGACACACAAGGCACATTTCATGGTCCATTTTGCCTGCTTCCCTTCCTGACTCACACACACACACACACACACACACACACACACACACACACACACACACACACACACTTGCCAATCTCTTGGGTCAGCCTAAGCCTCCTGCACCACCACACAACACCCTGTGCAAGTGATGCTACCTGTGCCACACTCCTGTGATCCTTGTCACTGATGCAAGGAAATGAAGCTATGTGTCGGATGCACAGGATGAATAACCTAAATTACTATGTATTTCTTTTGTCCATTATTGCCATTGACTTGCCGCTTGTTCTGGTCACTGACAAATATTGTATGCTGCTAGTTGTAATGAGTAAACTGCATTATTTTGTGTACATTCAGTTGGATGATGTTGCAATGATGGTATACTTACACAATGAATGGTGTCTCATAGAACTGTTTATGTTTCAGATTCTGGATTGTGTGGGACGCACCTATTTGTACGCAGCTACAACAAACCCATAAATATCAGAGGATAGGATGGAATGTCAGTACAGAAGTAAAATGTCTTCACAAAGGAAAAGCAGTATAGGTTCATGGCTCCATAGGTTCATTTGTGCATCAAAGGCTAACAGGGGCAATGGCTTCAGGCAGCCTGCTCCTGCATTGGTAATCTCTGACATGGTGTGGTACCCTTGATTAAGTGTAAGCAGGGTTCTTGGAGCTGACAAATCTACTAGCTGTGGCATAAGAGATGAACCATCCAGAATTTCCCTGTGTCCATTAAAGACATTTGTCCTAAACCAGTTATGATTGCCTTGTTCCACATCCCATTGTGTAACTTGCACATGATATGCATTGCAGCAGAAGTGTACTTCACATGGATAGTGAGCCTGTTAAACATAGTGTGTAGTATCAGGGTTACATACCTGTCTGTCCAGCATGTCCTATTTATACCACAGTCAAGGTGTAGCTATGTAGAACAGGTACTTTTCATGCTAGTCCTGCCTTGGATGTCCAGGTTGTACACAGTGGGATCTGTCACTTCCCTGTATAACAGCCATACACCTCACCTTCAAAGCATGTAGGATACAGAATACACAGCTATGGACTTGACATGATCTGCCCTGGACATGTTATGTACACCGTGTACTGGGTTACTGTGGTACCTCTCTGGCTGTTACAGGTGTCAGATATGCTTGTGTACTTACATACCAAAGGTGGTATTCCACTCAGTGATAGGCGTGATAAGTGCCACATACAGTGTAACAATGACATTCTGGGATTTACATGCCATACCTGTCTCTATAGGTTGTGCAACAGTGCATGAATCCCCACATCTTATTGACCAGTGAAAGTGAAAGGCTAGATCACTCTCTGTGTTCATAAGTCCCTAACTAATGAGTCAACTTTTGGAGGTGTGCAGACAATATATTTTCCAGGGGGTGGGTGATTGCCAAAAGTATAGTATTGTGCATTCCTTGGGATGTAGTATTTGCCGATGGCTCTGACAACACCTGAATATGTGCGTCAGCCTATCCTGGATAACTGCTGATTCTGTGTGAGATTTGGTGACAGCTTCTTATTTGCAATCATCTGCAAATGTAGTCATTCTGAGGTCACCGTATGTGGCCATGACTGCAAAGAATGGAATGGCTAGGAGGGGTAGTCCCAGGGACTCTATATTACATATTCGAACGCTTAAATGTTCAAATCTCTAAAGGTCGACCTTTAGAGATCAAACATTTAAATGTTCAAATACTAATAAAAATAATATTAAAAAAAAGAAAAGAAAAAGAAAAGGGTTTAGGCAGGGGGCAAGCCCTCCTGCACCGCCCACAAAGAGGGATGTGCCCCCACACCTCCCACTACTTAAATATACCAACTCCGAGATCACACTTCAGTGCACTACAGTGTGGGAACAGAAAATTTCCCATTCCCTACATTGTAGCGCGATCTCGAAGTTGGTACATTTAATTAGTGGGGGATGTGGGGGCGCAGGGGGGTTGCCCCCCTGCTTGCACTCTCTAGTTTTTTTTCAGTTTTTTTTTTAATTTCTATGAATATTCGACCATTTAAATGTTCGATCTCTAAAGGTCAACCTTTAGAGATTTGAACATTTAAGTGTTCGAATATCTATTATAGACCCAGTCCCAGGAATGATGTCCTTGGGTAGTCTACTGGTGACTGGCCTCATTGTAGCACTGGCTTACACAATCCTATCTTCCCAGATAATGAGACACTTGCCTAATCTTGTCAAATACCTTGTTAGGCCATCGTAGGCGAGGTGAGTCATTTTCTCCTCATTCATTGCATACTGTAACAATCAATGAGGTTCAATGCTTAGGGTAGGCATGATCTGACCTTGAACAAGACACACTGGGTTTGGGCCAGTGTCTGCAGGTGTACTACATTATTACTGATCATTTCCATGATAAGTCTTTTCATGGCTTTTAATGTAACACTACTGAGACATCTGGAGACACTTCTTGTCACTGCTTGCTACTTGCCCTGTGTGCAATTTACAATTTAAGTTAATTCCATCATGGCTTCCAAGAAGGTAGTCATCCAACATGTCTGTGCCTGTACAGAGCATAGGCAATCAGTGGAGGAGGGTAAGTCATACATACACCCTGGGAAAGGTAAGGAGGGTGTGTTTACACAGTTATTCTGCAGCCGCACACCACTCAAGCAGTGTGTACTGTGATGAAACAATTACATTGTGAAGAATGCAAACAAAAGGGGAGTCCCCTAAATTGCTGGTTCCTGCCTACTACAATTGCTGGTCTCACCACAACCACTTTTTCCTGGGATACCATGCTCCTACACTTTGTCTCTCACCAAAAGCAAAACGTTAGTACCAAACCCTACATGAGGACCAGGCCACGGCCTGTTTTTTCATCCACATAGTTGTCTGATGTCATGCAAGACTGTGTAGGCTTGACATACCCTTTCCCAGGTACACACCTTGAGTAGCAATCAGAGCAATCATTATAGTTTGGCATGTATTATGCCTTATATTCCAGGGATTTTAGGACTTCAGTAGGGTAATGAGCAGATGGTGAGTCAGAGCACAGATGCAGTGTGACAATATAATGTTCAATGTCCTGTGGGATAGACGTCCAAGGTTGCTTGAGCAAGCACCACAGTGGCAGTGATCCCTGTTAGATGACAATTTCACAGAAATTCATGCAGCCTAACCTTCAACAGCTTCATGGTACATGTCTGTGTCCATGGATTTGAGGTGTACTGCAGAGGAGTGGCCACCTTTGGCCAAAGTGTGTGTACCCACACATATCCTACATATATCATACTGTATATTTATGTAACCAGAACACATGTCTGTGTTCCCACATCATGTCACACAACATCCAGTGTGCTGTCTTATTGCTTGACAAGCAGTGTAGACTAGCAAGGCCCAGAGTAATGACTGCAGACTTGAACAAGTTCTCTCTGCATGCATGGACATCCACAGCTTCACTGCAAGGAGTGCTTACAGACAGTGAGTTTGAGGCTGTCAACTCAAAGGGTGTAGCAGCATGACCCTAACTTTTCTGGAGTTGTACATTGTCACATTTGTAGGTATTCTATTGTGACCATGCATAATCATGGGATTATGGTTAATCCAAGGCAACATGTCTGACAAAGCATTGTACTCACTCAGCTATGTTATAGCACACTGTCAGGTGCTGTTTTACCTTAGGAGAACTACATAAAGGTGATAACATGTTGCATTTCAGCATCTGTCAGGCCACTGCCTAATGAAGGCCTGCTGTGACATACACACAAGCAAGACTGTATTACTAATGGCATTATCACTGACTGCTGTTGAGATGTGGCCAGTGTCCCTGCCCCTATACTGTTATGTCACACAAACAAAATTTGTGTGAGATGTGACTATATAACAAACCTTGATTCCATGCTGCCTCACACACCGGTCAGTACATATGACAATGAGTAGTTTGACAACATGCACTCCTCACCAAGGATTCCACACACACCCACATCACACATAACTGCATGCGCAGAGCTCCTTACCAGACACATATACAAAGAACAGACACCTCAGAAACACAGTTGCAAGCTCAGTACACATACTCATACTTCTGCAGAACACAGTACATATAATATTGCATGCACCACTGTCTCACCAAACACCTGCGGCAAAACACAAACTCAACCCTATTATTCATAGGTGATTGCATCATTTGACACATTGATGTCCCTGTCATGAGATTACACATGGGAAAGGTCACATTTAGCTGTCTGTGAGGTGCCAGGATATGCCATACCATACATGCATGCAGTTCTGTCAACATCAGGTGGCATTATGATGATGTCATAGTTCCTGTTGGTGTGTACAACTTGAGACATACCTCAATAGACTGTATGCAGACACATGACTGAGCTTACAGAGTCTGTTTCTGGTAGGTATGCTCATAGCCTTCAGATGCATTACACCTTCATCTAGGATGGTGGCTCAATACCCACATAAAAAGACTGAAGTCAATAATTGGCTTATCATGTGGTGTTATTTTAAGGAGACCCAGTAAATGTTAGCCTGGGGTGACTTGTTCAACAGACCTCAATTCTTTCAGCAAAAAAAGAAGAAACTGCAGGTACTCCACAACAATCGAAGCCAACCAGTTACTGCAGTGGTAAAAAAGCTAAGGAACCAGACCTCGATTCTTTACCACAGATGGTGTTCATCTCTCACCGCTGGGAATTTGTGTAGTGGCTAATGCTGCTGACATCATCATACTGCATCTTATAAGCAGTGTCTCATGGGAAACCTTTACATAAAGTAAACTCCATCCTCAAACAACATTACAGTTACTTTGGAACACACTATGAATGCCATGGAAGATGTAGACATTTGCTCAGTCACACACATCTGGTTCAGGGCTGTGGACATCACCACAGCCACTGCAGACTACACATCCTTCCACATGTTCAGAACTCACACTAAAAGTGTGCCAGTTAATGCAGGTGGTGTATGCATAGTCATTAAAGAGAAATGCACATCCAGATTGGTTAAACAGTGTGTTTCCCTGGAGACACTGCAGGTACTTTTCAGTGCTGGTAGGCCACCTAATGAAAACATTCTAGCTACGGGGGCAACTCCATAAATCATGACACCTGTTGTGCTTACTTGAATCTACCTGTGGCTATCAACTACATCACAACACCATGGTGTGGGGTGACTTTCACTAATCAACAACTGTGTTGGTGACTCATGCTCAAACTCTCTTGGCCAAAGGTTATTCCACATCCATAACTTCAATGCCCTGAGCCAGTGGAGTGACATCCTCACAAGGGGAGCCAATATACTGCATCATGTGCTTATCAATATGGGTGACCACTGTAGCACCTGCACTGTGAGGTCCTCCATGGTAAGATCTGACCACAAATTGGTCTCCTTACATGTAAGACTCACACCTGAACCCTCCTTCTGCAGGCACAGTAGTAAACTTCAACAAAGCAAAGGATAAACTTCTATGGGATGGCATAAATAACGTGATTGCACCTCCACCCCTCAGATGGGAGAGGAAAGTATGGTGACCTCTACAACAATGCTTTCTGCAACCACCTGTACAATGGCATAGACTCAGCTGTAGCTGACAGGAAGACAAAAAAGTACTTTATGGCACAGCAAACTGGGAGCAGTCATACAATCTCCCAGTTATGTCACTCTCCTACAAGATGGTCTTCATGAAAATATGCTTGTTCACATACCCATGGCTGTAACCCCATGCAAATGTGTATGTAGTATCATTTCCATCACTAACAGCAATGTTCCTGGTATGTAGCACATCATTAGCAGCACCCAATGTACATACTCAGGGGTGATAGACTTGCCACACAGGCCTGACCACACAGATTTAGACCTACTTTAACATAGATCACCATGCCTTCCCAGGGGTAAGATGGGTAGTATATCATGCTCATGTCATTAGTGAGGGCACTGTTACCCACTAATGATGTAGTTATAATCACTGTGTACTCTTCCCTCAGTATGCCAATATTTCACTGCAATGGCCATTTTCTCATGTACCTTTGCAAGCACCAGTGACAATTGCACACAGCACAAAGTGTCCTCACAAGGGATCTTCAAGTCCCCGGTATCTGTCCTACAGGGATTGTGTGCAATAACTGTCATTGTAGCTTGTGTCATATAGACTACACAAAAGTGATCTCTGCCTTACATACAGGGCAATGTCTTACCCTGCTGTACTGGAAATGTTGCATATCTGTAGGTGGAGTGGTACATGTATTACCTGCTGTAAGGACATTACCTGGTATGTCACATTACTACTACATGCTGGTGGAGGAGATATGTCTTCCACACTTTCACAAACCATTGAAACAGACTCCCACATAATGGCAAACAGTGTACCTCATTGGCCCTCCTCAGATGCAAGCTATATGATTGCCTGGATGACTGTCATGTAACTACAAGGCTTCTGTGTGCATCCTTTGTGGACAGGGGCAATATGTGCTGATTTTGTAAATAAAGGTAAGACTGTGACAAGGATTTTATGGGACCTAGGCCGAGTAGGCTATTAATGTACAATGATCCTATGGTCCCATACACTGATGTAAAATGTTCTAACATCTGCACACACACACACACATCTGGCTACAGTGAGAATAGTACCACTGTCAAGTAATATGCACAGGACACTGCACAGCAGACACAGTCCAAGTTGGCTGCAATTAGATGATACCTATCTATCTAATGGTACATACTACAGATCACAGTACTTAATACACATGCCACACCTAAGGGGTGCTGTTGGCATCTCTTTTGGTAATGCTATGGTAGATGACATCACCAGACCTTGTTCTGGTTAAGACTTTGAAGGCACGTCACCTGCTACAAATAAAAATACTGCAAAACCACACCTCTTTCTATGTCAGCATGGTGATCATATTCATTTTGCAGGGAGGTATGCACACACACACACACATACAACACACACATCAAGTGGGCTGGAGTGAGATTTGAACCCCTACTTGCCTAGTCTTGCACACTATAGATTACAGTGTTTACAGCATGCGCCATAGCTGAATTCTAACATGATAATGGCAGTTGGTAGTATTAAGGTACATGACACCAGCTGGACTTGTGGAAGAGTAGGGTTTGGAAGCTGGAAGCACCTGCAAGGACCAAAAAGTGCAGGCCCATTGAAATTTGGAAGTCAATATGGGACTCCCATTTTTTATGCAGGTAGAT